>NC_066596.1:7415000-7653742 GCF_905475345.1 Vespula vulgaris | reverse complement strand
CAGACGCAACCCAGACGCAACCCAGACGCAACCCAGACGCAACCCAGACGCAACCCAGACGCAACCCAGACGCAACCCAGACGCAACCCAGACGCAACCCAGACGCAACCCAGACGCAACCCAGACGCAACCCAGACGCAACCCAGACGCAACCCAGACGCAACCCAGACGCAACCCAGACGCAACCCAGACGCAACCCAGACGCAACCCAGACGCAACCCAGACGCAACCCAGACGCAACCCAGACGCAACCCAGACGCAACCCAGACGCAACCCAGACGCAACCCAGACGCAACCCAGACGCAACCCAGACGCAACCCAGACGCAACCCAGACGCAACCCAGACGCAACCCAGACGCAACCCAGACGCAACCCAGACGCAACCCAGACGCAACCCAGACGCAACCCAGACGCAACCCAGACGCAACCCAGACGCAACCCAGACGCAACCCAGACGCAACCCAGACGCAACCCAGACGCAACCCAGACGCAACCCAGACGCAACCCAGACGCAACCCAGACGCAACCCAGACGCAACCCAGACGCAACCCAGACGCAACCCAGACGCAACCCAGACGCAACCCAGACGCAACCCAGACGCAACCCAGACGCAACCCAGACGCAACCCAGACGCAACCCAGACGCAACCCAGACGCAACCCAGACGCAACCCAGACGCAACCCAGACGCAACCCAGACGCAACCCAGACGCAACCCAGACGCAACCCAGACGCAACCCAGACGCAACCCAGACGCAACCCAGACGCAACCCAGACGCAACCCAGACGCAACCCAGACGCAACCCAGACGCAACCCAGACGCAACCCAGACGCAACCCAGACGCAACCCAGACGCAACCCAGACGCAACCCAGACGCAACCCAGACGCAACCCAGACGCAACCCAGACGCAACCCAGACGCAACCCAGACGCAACCCAGACGCAACCCAGACGCAACCCAGACGCAACCCAGACGCAACCCAGACGCAACCCAGACGCAACCCAGACGCAACCCAGACGCAACCCAGACGCAACCCAGACGCAACCCAGACGCAACCCAGACGCAACCCAGACGCAACCCAGACGCAACCCAGACGCAACCCAGACGCAACCCAGACGCAACCCAGACGCAACCCAGACGCAACCCAGACGCAACCCAGACGCAACCCAGACGCAACCCAGACGCAACCCAGACGCAACCCAGACGCAACCCAGACGCAACCCAGACGCAACCCAGACGCAACCCAGACGCAACCCAGACGCAACCCAGACGCAACCCAGACGCAACCCAGACGCAACCCAGACGCAACCCAGACGCAACCCAGACGCAACCCAGACGCAACCCAGACGCAACCCAGACGCAACCCAGACGCAACCCAGACGCAACCCAGACGCAACCCAGACGCAACCCAGACGCAACCCAGACGCAACCCAGACGCAACCCAGACGCAACCCAGACGCAACCCAGACGCAACCCAGACGCAACCCAGACGCAACCCAGACGCAACCCAGACGCAACCCAGACGCAACCCAGACGCAACCCAGACGCAACCCAGACGCAACCCAGACGACGCAACCCAGACGCAACCCAGACGCAACCCAGACGCAACCCAGACGCAACCCAGACGCAACCCAGACGCAACCCAGACGCAACCCAGACGCAACCCAGACGCAACCCAGACGCAACCCAGACGCAACCCAGACGCAACCCAGACGCAACCCAGACGCAACCCAGACGCAACCCAGACGCAACCCAGACGCAACCCAGACGCAACCCAGACGCAACCCAGACGCAACCCAGACGCAACCCAGACGCAACCCAGACGCAACCCAGACGCAACCCAGACGCAACCCAGACGCAACCCAGACGCAACCCAGACGCAACCCAGACGCAACCCAGACGCAACCCAGACGCAACCCAGACGCAACCCAGACGCAACCCAGACGCAACCCAGACGCAACCCAGACGCAACCCAGACGCAACCCAGACGCAACCCAGACGCAACCCAGACGCAACCCAGACGCAACCCAGACGCAACCCAGACGCAACCCAGACGCAACCCAGACGCAACCCAGACGCAACCCAGACGCAACCCAGACGCAACCCAGACGCAACCCAGACGCAACCCAGACGCAACCCAGACGCAACCCAGACGCAACCCAGACGCAACCCAGACGCAACCCAGACGCAACCCAGACGCAACCCAGACGCAACCCAGACGCAACCCAGACGCAACCCAGACGCAACCCAGACGCAACCCAGACGCAACCCAGACGCAACCCAGACGCAACCCAGACGCAACCCAGACGCAACCCAGACGCAACCCAGACGCAACCCAGACGCAACCCAGACGCAACCCAGACGAAACCCAGACGCAACCCAGACGCAACCCAGACGCAACCCAGACGCAACCCAGACGCAACCCAGACGCAACCCAGACGCAACCCAGACGCAACCCAGACGCAACCCAGACGCAACCCAGACGCAACCCAGACGCAACCCAGACGCAACCCAGACGCAACCCAGACGCAACCCAGACGCAACCCAGACGCAACCCAGACGCAACCCAGACGCAACCCAGACGCAACCCAGACGCAACCCAGACGCAACCCAGACGCAACCCAGACGCAACCCAGACGCAACCCAGACGCAACCCAGACGCAACCCAGACGCAACCCAGACGCAACCCAGACGCAACCCAGACGCAACCCAGACGCAACCCAGACGCAACCCAGACGCAACCCAGACGCAACCCAGACGCAACCCAGACGCAACCCAGACGCAACCCAGACGCAACCCAGACGCAACCCAGACGCAACCCAGACGCAACCCAGACGCAACCCAGACGCAACCCAGACGCAACCCAGACGCAACCCAGACGCAACCCAGACGCAACCCAGACGCAACCCAGACGCAACCCAGACGCAACCCAGACGCAACCCAGACGCAACCCAGACGCAACCCAGACGCAACCCAGACGCAACCCAG
The DNA here is from genome assembly GCF_905475345.1 of Vespula vulgaris. Lineage (NCBI taxonomy): Eukaryota > Metazoa > Arthropoda > Insecta > Hymenoptera > Vespidae > Vespula > Vespula vulgaris. Next base: position 7,650,755 of record NC_066596.1, on the reverse strand, counting down.
ACGCAACCCAGACGCAACCCAGACGCAACCCAGACGCAACCCAGACGCAACCCAGACGCAACCCAGACGCAACCCAGACGCAACCCAGACGCAACCCAGACGCAACCCAGACGCAACCCAGACGCAACCCAGACGCAACCCAGACGCAACCCAGACGCAACCCAGACGCAACCCAGACGCAACCCAGACGCAACCCAGACGCAACCCAGACGCAACCCAGACGCAACCCAGACGCAACCCAGACGCAACCCAGACGCAACCCAGACGCAACCCAGACGCAACCCAGACGCAACCCAGACGCAACCCAGACGCAACCCAGACGCAACCCAGACGCAACCCAGACGCAACCCAGACGCAACCCAGACGCAACCCAGACGCAACCCAGACGCAACCCAGACGCAACCCAGACGCAACCCAGACGCAACCCAGACGCAACCCAGACGCAACCCAGACGCAACCCAGACGCAACCCAGACGCAACCCAGACGCAACCCAGACGCAACCCAGACGCAACCCAGACGCAACCCAGACGCAACCCAGACGCAACCCAGACGCAACCCAGACGCAACCCAGACGCAACCCAGACGCAACCCAGACGCAACCCAGACGCAACCCAGACGCAACCCAGACGCAACCCAGACGCAACCCAGACGCAACCCAGACGCAACCCAGACGCAACCCAGACGCAACCCAGACGCAACCCAGACGCAACCCAGACGCAACCCAGACGCAACCCAGACGCAACCCAGACGCAACCCAGACGCAACCCAGACGCAACCCAGACGCAACCCAGACGCAACCCAGACGCAACCCAGACGCAACCCAGACGCAACCCAGACGCAACCCAGACGCAACCCAGACGCAACCCAGACGCAACCCAGACGCAACCCAGACGCAACCCAGACGCAACCCAGACGCAACCCAGACGCAACCCAGACGCAACCCAGACGCAACCCAGACGCAACCCAGACGCAACCCAGACGCAACCCAGACGCAACCCAGACGCAACCCAGACGCAACCCAGACGCAACCCAGACGCAACCCAGACGCAACCCAGACGCAACCCAGACGCAACCCAGACGCAACCCAGACGCAACCCAGACGCAACCCAGACGCAACCCAGACGCAACCCAGACGCAACCCAGACGCAACCCAGACGCAACCCAGACGCAACCCAGACGCAACCCAGACGCAACCCAGACGCAACCCAGACGCAACCCAGACGCAACCCAGACGCAACCCAGACGCAACCCAGACGCAACCCAGACGCAACCCAGACGCAACCCAGACGCAACCCGGACGCAACCCAGACGCAACCCAGACGCAACCCAGACGCAACCCAGACGCAACCCAGACGCAACCCAGACGCAACCCAGACGCAACCCAGACGCAACCCAGACGCAACCCAGACGCAACCCAGACGCAACCCAGACGCAACCCAGACGCAACCCAGACGCAACCCAGACGCAACCCAGACGCAACCCAGACGCAACCCAGACGCAACCCAGACGCAACCCAGACGCAACCCAGACGCAACCCAGACGCAACCCAGACGCAACCCAGACGCAACCCAGACGCAACCCAGACGCAACCCAGACGCAACCCAGACGCAACCCAGACGCAACCCAGACGCAACCCAGACGCAACCCAGACGCAACCCAGACGCAACCCAGACGCAACCCAGACGCAACCCAGACGCAACCCAGACGCAACCCAGACGCAACCCAGACGCAACCCAGACGCAACCCAGACGCAACCCAGACGCAACCCAGACGCAACCCAGACGCAACCCAGACGCAACCCAGACGCAACCCAGACGCAACCCAGACGCAACCCAGACGCAACCCAGACGCAACCCAGACGCAACCCAGACGCAACCCAGACGCAACCCAGACGCAACCCAGACGCAACCCAGACGCAACCCAGACGCAACCCAGACGCAACCCAGACGCAACCCAGACGCAACCCAGACGCAACCCAGACGCAACCCAGACGCAACCCAGACGCAACCCAGACGCAACCCAGACGCAACCCAGACGCAACCCAGACGCAACCCAGACGCAACCCAGACGCAACCCAGACGCAACCCAGACGCAACCCAGACGCAACCCAGACGCAACCCAGACGCAACCCAGACGCAACCCAGACGCAACCCAGACGCAACCCAGACGCAACCCAGACGCAACCCAGACGCAACCCAGACGCAACCCAGACGCAACCCAGACGCAACCCAGACGCAACCCAGACGCAACCCAGACGCAACCCAGACGCAACCCAGACGCAACCCAGACGCAACCCAGACGCAACCCAGACGCAACCCAGACGCAACCCAGACGCAACCCAGACGCAACCCAGACGCAACCCAGACGCAACCCAGACGCAACCCAGACGCAACCCAGACGCAACCCAGACGCAACCCAGACGCAACCCAGACGCAACCCAGACGCAACCCAGACGCAACCCAGACGCAACCCAGACGCAACCCAGACGCAACCCAGACGCAACCCAGACGCAACCCAGACGCAACCCAGACGCAACCCAGACGCAACCCAGACGCAACCCAGACGCAACCCAGACGCAACCCAGACGCAACCCAGACGCAACCCAGACGCAACCCAGACGCAACCCAGACGCAACCCAGACGCAACCCAGACGCAACCCAGACGCAACCCAGACGCAACCCAGACGCAACCCAGACGCAACCCAGACGCAACCCAGACGCAACCCAGACGCAACCCAGACGCAACCCAGACGCAACCCAGACGCAACCCAGACGCAACCCAGACGCAACCCAGACGCAACCCAGACGCAACCCAGACGCAACCCAGACGCAACCCAGACGCAACCCAGACGCAACCCAGACGCAACCCAGACGCAACCCAGACGCAACCCAGACGCAACCCAGACGCAACCCAGACGCAACCCAGACGCAACCCAGACGCAACCCAGACGCAACCCAGACGCAACCCAGACGCAACCCAGACGCAACCCAGACGCAACCCAGACGCAACCCAGACGCAACCCAGACGCAACCCAGACGCAACCCAGACGCAACCCAGACGCAACCCAGACGCAACCCAGACGCAACCCAGACGCAACCCAGACGCAACCCAGACGCAACCCAGACGCAACCCAGACGCAACCCAGACGCAACCCAGACGCAACCCAGACGCAACCCAGACGCAACCCAGACGCAACCCAGACGCAACCCAGACGCAACCCAGACGCAACCCAGACGCAACCCAGACGCAACCCAGACGCAACCCAGACGCAACCCAGACGCAACCCAGACGCAACCCAGACGCAACCCAGACGCAACCCAGACGCAACCCAGACGCAACCCAGACGCAACCCAGACGCAACCCAGACGCAACCCAGACGCAACCCAGACGCAACCCAGACGCAACCCAGACGCAACCCAGACGCAACCCAGACGCAACCCAGACGCAACCCAGACGCAACCCAGACGCAACCCAGACGCAACCCAGACGCAACCCAGACGCAACCCAGACGCAACCCAGACGCAACCCAGACGCAACCCAGACGCAACCCAGACGCAACCCAGACGCAACCCAGACGCAACCCAGACGCAACCCAGACGCAACCCAGACGCAACCCAGACGCAACCCAGACGCAACCCAGACGCAACCCAGACGCAACCCAGACGCAACCCAGACGCAACCCAGACGCAACCCAGACGCAACCCAGACGCAACCCAGACGCAACCCAGACGCAACCCAGACGCAACCCAGACGCAACCCAGACGCAACCCAGACGCAACCCAGACGCAACCCAGACGCAACCCAGACGCAACCCAGACGCAACCCAGACGCAACCCAGACGCAACCCAGACGCAACCCAGACGCAACCCAGACGCAACCCAGACGCAACCCAGACGCAACCCAGACGCAACCCAGACGCAACCCAGACGCAACCCAGACGCAACCCAGACGCAACCCAGACGCAACCCAGACGCAACCCAGACGCAACCCAGACGCAACCCAGACGCAACCCAGACGCAACCCAGACGCAACCCAGACGCAACCCAGACGCAACCCAGACGCAACCCAGACGCAACCCAGACGCAACCCAGACGCAACCCAGACGCAACCTTCAGACACAACCTTCAGACGCAACCTCGGACACAACCTTCAAACGCAACCTTCAGACACAACCTTCAGACGCAACCTCGGACACAACCTTCGGACGCAACCTTCGGACACAACCTTCAGACGCAACCTCGGACACAACCTTCGGACGCAACCTTCAGACGCAACCTCGGACACAACCTTCGGACGCAACCTTCGGACACAACCTTCAGACGCAACCTCAGACCCAACCTTCAGACACTACCTTCAGACACAACCTGCAGACACAACCTCAGACCCAACCTTCGGACGCAACCTTCGGACACAACCTGCAGACGCAACCTCAGACCCAACCTTCAGACACTACCTTCAGACACAACCTGCAGACACAACCTCAGACCCAACCTTCAAACACAACCTTCAGACACAACCTCAGACTCAACCTCAGACACAACCTTCAGACAATACTTTTTCTACAACTTTTACAGAATTTTCTCATAAGTTGTACGCACCTTTTACGTAAGTCTCACACAACTTTTACACACATTTTGGACATCTCACACAACTTTTGCACAACTCTCATACAGATCTTATACGTCTCTTTTACAATCTTTCCACAGCTTATGCCGCATAATTTAACATGAAACAGAAGGAAGTCTGATAGAATACTGAACGCAAATCAGACGTACTGCAGGCGGAATGTCATTGAAGCTCAGTCGTGTCTCTTATTCAATAAAGACGCTAGCTTGATGTAACCGTTTTCTTTTTAGACGATTATTCAAAGGCGTCGTATAAATGATCAATCACAAACATTCAAATTCTGATGTCTACTTATAGTTTCCCCTCTGTTTAATATTATATAATAAAATCAGACAAATATCATGCAATAAAATTAGACAAATAGTATATATTAAAATGAGACAAATATTATACAATAAAATCAGGCAAATAGTATACAATAAAATGAAACAAATATTATACAGTAAAATCAGTCTGAGACTGATTACACGGAAATTACGGAGGCCTGCTATCTGTTTTAGAAAATGGCCGGTAGAGGCACTCTACGCTCTCATTCGTACGTACACACTTACGTTCACACCCATATGACGGTGCCCCTGGGATTATGCAAATATGTTGTTATTTATCGATTCTACGTAATATTTAGAAAAATAAGCTGGGCATTACAGATAAACAGGAAATTGGGCATGCTCGTTAGGAGTTATGAAAAACCAATCGATTACCTAAGAGAGAGGAACATAAGAAAAATAATTACTTCATATCACTGGATGGTTTTTATGCGATTACTGTGGAATTACGTCGAACCCCTGTAAACCACCATAATACGTACTAGAATTTTTACAAAATTTGTAAGGGTTACATAGAAACGAGCTTTATGGAAATGCTGGTGGTTACGCCGATTTTTCGATAATAACGCAAACGCCCCACGGACTATGCTAATTGCTGTTTATTAAATAACTACGTTAATATCTAGGATTAGTAAGTTGGTGGATGAAGATACCGTGGAAATTACACGGACATCTAGGAATTATGCAAAATCGACAAGCATTTTGACAAGCATTAGGTAGAAACAAATTTATTCGCTTATGCGGACACTATGACGTTACGCCTGACGCTCGGAGGCCACCTAAATACGTTCTAGGATTGACGACAAATCTATGAGGATATACAGAAATGCTGCACTTTATGAAGACGCTGGTCGTTACTTGATTCGTAGGAAATAACGAATATGCCCCTGGGATTATGCAACCATGTTGTCGTTTAAGTAACCTCTCTAGAATCTAGGGAAATAAGATGGGTACTACGGATAACCTAGAAATTACGTCGGTATATTAGTAATTATTGAAGACAGATATAACATAAGAATAAAAAATAAAGCACAAATACTTACTTCAAATCGCCAGTCGGATAAGCCAAAATCTGTAAGGGTTACCCAGAAACGATGAGCTTTATAAAGATGCTGGTAGTTCGTATAGTCTACGTAAATAATGCAACCGCCTCAGGGACTATTCAAAAAATGCTATCGACTAAATAACCTCGTTAATATCTAGAATTAATAAGCTGATCGTTACAGATATCCTGGAAATTACACGGTCATCTAGGAGTTAGGAAAAATCGACATCCATTACGGAAAAACAATATACTTGAGCGAAATCACGAGATGGTTATGCGGAAAAAAATGAGATTACGGAGAAAGCTCGGAGGCCAAAAATGTCGTTTAAGTAACCTCGCTAGTATCTAAGAAAATAACCTGGGTATTGCTGATAAACCTAGGAACTACGTCGGTACGTTAGGAATTATTGAAAAACCGAGGGATTACCTAAAAAGAAAACGGACAAATACTTCTAATCACCGGATGGTAAAGCGAAGACAGTGGGGTTATGTCCCACGCTGTAGATTGCGTACTTAGATTTTTGTAAAATCTGTAAGTTACGCAGAAATGCCGGACTTTATGAAAATGCTAGTAGTTACGCAAATTCGTCGGATATAACGAGTGCCCCGCGGATTATGCAAAAAAAAATGCAGTCGATTAAATAACCTCGGTAATATCTTCGATTAATAAGCCGACAGTTGTAAATACACGGGAACTACACGGTCATCTACGAGTATCGAAAACCGACAGGAATTTACACAAGTATTACGTACAAAGGCAAGTACTTACGCGAAATCACAGGGTGGTAATGCGGAAACAATCGGATTACGCCGCATTCTCGGAGGCCACTTAAATACGCCCTATTACCGACGCCAAATCTACAAGGATTACACAGAAACGCTGCATTTCCTGAAAACCCTAGTATTTACGCAGATTCGTCGGAAATAACGCGTGCCCCACAGATTATGAAAAAAAAAAAAAAAAAAAAAAGAAAAAATGCTGTCATTTCAGTAACCTAGCTAGTATCTACGAAAATAAGCTGCTTAGAGTATTCTACGAATAACGCAGCTGTTAAGAATGTCAAAAAGAAAAACCCCCGACAAGCATTATGAAAAAAGAAAAATTAGAAGTACTTTCGACAAATCTCGGGATCGTTATGTAAAAATACGTTACGCTACGTTACGCTAGGGCTTTCAAATCGTGCAAAGGTTTCGCAAAATCGTTTGGCGTTGTAAAGAAGTTAGACATTGCAACGATTCATCGGAAGGAGTACCCCTGGGACTATGCAAATTTTCTGTTGGGTAAGTAACCCATCTAATATCATGGAAAATAAGCTAGGGTTCTAAATATCCTCCAAATTACAACATACGCGAATTACGCGACGAATAGAAATCACGTAAAAAAAAAAATACGGTCGATAACCAAGTGATAATGTGGAAACGTTAGAGTTAAGTAGACACGCTAAAATGAAGCTAAATACACCCCACGGTTTACACAGAGACGTTAGGCTATATAAAAACGCGGATTCTTCGGATAAAACGAAAATATCCCGAACTATGAAAAAAAAAAAAATGCCGGTTTAAATAACTTCGCTGGTATCTAGGAAAATGAGCTGCGGGTTGCAGATACTATGCAATTTACGCAACACGCGTAGAATTACGGAACAAACATAAAGGCATTAAGTGAGAAAAATACTTACTGCAAATCATTGGGTCGCGTCTGGATTACGCCGAAGTTAGACCACAGAAGTTCGGCTGAATACACGCCAAGGTTTACACAAAATCTGTAAGGATTATATAGATACGGTGGGCTTCATAAAAAAAAAAAAAAAAAAAAACTGATTACGAGCATTCGTTCAAAACGACGCAATGCCCTTAACATTATGCAAAAAAAAAATACCATCGCTTCAGTAATCTCGATAGTATGTAGGTAAATAAATAACTCCGAGGTTGCAGATAACCTGAAAAAGACAAAACTCTGGGTGTCCACGTTGGACGTTGCGAAAAATCGACAGGACTTACGTGTAAAAAAAACCATACCTTGCCAAATGGATACTTACACCAAACCACGTAGTGGGCGAAATCGCTGGGTTGCGTCTGGCAGAGCCAGAGAATTTACCTAAATAAGGGTTAGGGGTTTACGCAATATTTCTAAGGGTTACGCCAATCTGTTCGGAATTACGCAACACGCTTAATTACGCACGAATGGATTCACGGTAGTTGAAACGCTCTACCATGCCCTAAAATTTCCGGTACACGCGTTGGACCGCGTTGAACCGCGCTAAACCTAGATCATTTTTATTTTTTGTCGTTTTACAATCATTTAAGCAATGTACGCTACATATGTACGCTCGGTAGTATCAAACTAATATTTACAAAATACAACCCCGCCGCTCAAGTTTTATACCGCACGTAGTACGTAGAAAATAATTTTAATCGAACGTTTCGCAGAACAGAAATCTGCTTACATACTGCCTTCTATTTAAGCTTCTTTTTTTTCGACGCTTTCTTATTACAATGATAAAAATAATATTTTTTCTTTTTTAGTATATGAGCATTTCAATTATTCGCGAAGCTGGGGTCACGCGATATCCTAAGAATTGTCTAAAAAGATGTTTGTTGTTACGGATAAATACTGGACGACGATTTTCGATACGACCGACGGTGGTCTAAAATTCTCTTAACGCATCAAATTTATGTATGCTTTCTATCACTTTACAATTATTTAAAGAATCTATAATATACGATTGGTCGATATAAAATAAGATTTAAACAATAATACAACCGCTTAAACGTTGCACCGCACGTAATATCTTGTGAAGTATAAAACAATTTTATGTTAACATTCCGGAAAGAAAAAATCAACTGATGTACTACCTTCCAATTGAAGTTTCTTTTTTTCAACGCTCTATAAACTCCAACAATATTATAACAATGATTCTAACAAATTTGTTTCTGTCTTGTAATTTTTCGTAAAACATCGCAATTATGCGCAAGACTAAAGCAGAGGAATCGTTTGAAATGCTGGTGGTTACGCAAAACGCTGAGAATTGAACAGAATACGACGTTAGGGATTGCGCAGGTACGCTGAGGGTGTCGCAGAAACGCTCAGGGTGTCGCAGAAACGCTGAGGGTGTCGCAGAAACGCTGAGGGTGTCGCAGAAACGCTCAGGGTATCGCAGGATCGCTTAGGGTGTCACGCAGAAACGCTTAGGGGTGCGCAAAATCGCCGAGAATTACGTAGAACGTTGGAGCTTAAGCAGATTTAAAGAAGCAATACGCACGAAGGAGAGGCGAGTCTTCTTTCGGTTCGGTAAAATGAAGGAAGCGTTGTTTTCCTGCTGATTTTAACCCAATGGAAGATTCTTCAAGATTCCATCCTTCGTTATTGCTTCCATCGCATCTTCCTGGCTCCTTTCCTTTCCTTTCTCATCTTCATATTCATGATAGATCCTAGAGGAAGGAGGCTTTCCTATTTTAGGAAAATAATAAAAATGCAGTATTGAAACCTATAATAAAGTACATGGCGATAAAAAATACTAAAATATCATTAAACAATGCTAACCATGAGTCGCAATTTTACAAAGACCATTTCCAACTAGAGCGTTGAATTGTTCTTTTATCCGTATCCAAACAGTAGAACGAAATTGCAACATAGGCTTCCTAAAAGAAAAAAAAAAAAAAAATTAACAAAGTTAATAAAAATAGTGTTATAATAAAAATATCAAAATGTTAAGTATTCCTCATCAGGCAAGAGAATAAAGAACCATGTTGCTCTAACGAGCGTGATACTTGGGAACTGCTATCCGGGAATCCACGACCCAATTAACACATATATTTCGATTTAAGCAGTGTTCGTTCTGTCGTATACTATCGACGAAAAGCCTATCGTTTCTATTTCGCAGCGATATTTCAAGAGAGACCATATGATTCGTTGAAATAGTGTTATTTAAGACGCGTTCGCTTACATAGATTTTTTCATCGATTAAAGGAATGAAGTTACGATAACGTTATCCAACTTGAATAAACTTTGAATTATCAGCTACTCGATGTATATTAAATGAAAAATGTAATCGGAAGAAAAATATACTCCGATGTAAAAGTATCGTTAACAGAACACTGTTTAATCGAAGAATGAATGTGTAAACAGATGTCAATTCTGTTCGACTGTAACTAAATTCACCATGCTTATTTCAAGGAACACGGGCCACGATGCATTGTTAACAATAACGGACGAAATCGCAATGCCTATACCCTGAAAAAATAAATGTAGAATTAGCTAAACGTTATCGTAAAGGGTAACGTGAAAATAAATAATAATATATGTCAACTATTGCTTATCAGTTGTCGTCCTGTGTCCAATACCATTGCTTATCATAGATAAGTAAAACTGATGACGAAAATTTTGAACTTCATACTTCTTTCTTTCTATCATCGAAAATAATGATTCCTTAGCTGGTTGTTAGATCAAGGAACGCTTCCTTCCACGATTTAAGTAGCGTTCGTACTGTCAAGATGTCAATTCTGTTTGAATGTAACTAAATTCATCTTGCTTATTTTTAAGAAAATTAGCCACGATGTAATGTCAACAATAACGAAAGAAATCACGTCTACATCCTGAAAAAGTAAATATAGAATTAAGTAAACGTTCTAATAAATATTATACTAAATATTATAGTGACAATAAATAACTATTTTTTTCAACTAACGCTTACCAGTCGTTGTTGTGTGTCGAACACCATTTACTATCGTAAATAAGTAAAATTGATGACGAAAATCTGGACGTCCTACCTCTTCCATTCTATAATTGAAAGTAACGATGACTTAGATGGTTATGTTACGTTAAGGAACGTAGTAAAATATGTTATATTTCGTAATTGAGCGTGATCGATGTTAATAAATTTACCAGCGAAAATTGTTTTCGATATTCTAGCGGTATATAAAATAGGAGTGTACGTTAAATAAAATATTCTAATTACCTGCAATCAACGAGAGAAAAAAGCTTGGTCGTAACACGTGCCAATAATTATTCAAAATGATGGATTCTGAGGCAGCAAGGGGGCTGTGGACCGCCGCGCTTGCGCATTACGTCACCTTTGCAATGGCTTCCCCACGTGCTTGTAACATTTCGATCTATTTGTACGAAAATATCGGAATATTAAAAATATGATATAAATTTTTCAATTTAATATCTCTCAAAATAAAGCTCCTAGGCGTGAAAACTATATTTTTAAGGAAAATGTACATAAGCCTGCATGCAATTACATATTTCTCCTAGATCATTTCTATATAATATCTTGTAGAATTTCTTCTAAGATCATATCTAAGTAGAGCGCAGGTCTGCACTATTAATGGTCGAAAAAAAGAAAAAAAAAGAATGAAATCAAGAAGATCGGTTTTCTGAGAAACCCACAATAAAATAAACTGAAGAATACAAAACGAAATACAGCTGCAGTAAAAGTATGAATAATTCAAAAATATCTTATGGCTAAAGAACTGTCAACCGCATTACAGCAATCAGGAAACGATCCGTCGAATGATACATCCACTCCGTGATTTAAGCAGTATTCGTTCTGTCATGTACTATCGACGAAAAGTCTACAATTTTTATTTCGCAGTGATATTCCAAGACGGACGAGACGACTCGTTAAAATAATGTAGATTAAGCGCGTTCGCGTACATAGATTTTCCCATCGATCGTCCTCGACGTGAGATCAATTAACGACATCTGAAGCAGGTCTAAAAAATAAGGAGGAGAGTAGAATGTCCTCGGTTATTTTATAATGCTGGACGAGGGCAGAGCAACCAGCGTAAATGCACAGAATATGGTACGAGACAAATCTCGACCATAAACAAGTGCTCGATAAAAAGTGGGTTGCGTCTAGAAAGATTCAACTGCGCGGTGACGACCGTGCACAACTCCTCCCTATCCTGATGATGTCGATTATTAATCACATGACGACGATGAAGGTTGAAAGAATCCATGTAAAATCCACTAATGTAAAATTAAAGAAATAATGTTACATCAACGTTAATCAATTTGAATGAATTCCGAATTATCAACTATTCCACGTATATAAAACGCACTTCCCAAAAAATGTACAATCGAACAAAAAATATACTCTGACGGCAAATTACTAAAAGAAGTTTCGCTGAAAGAACACTGCTTAATCGAAGAATGAATGTATAAACTGTTGAACTCTAGCCAAATCCATCTTGCTTTTTTCTAGGAACATGGGCCACACTGTGTTGTTAACGCTGACGAACAAATTTACAGAATCTACGTCCTGAAAAGGTAAATATAGAATTAACTAAACGTTCCCAAAAAGATTACAGTGACAATAGTAATATTTTTTAACTAATGCGCACCACTCGTCGTCCTGTATCGAATATCACTTCTTATTGTACGTAAGTAAAATTGATAATCCGGACATCGTACCTCTTCCATTCTATAATCGAAAAAACGATGGCTTAGATGATTATGTTAGGTTAAGGAACGCAGTAGAATAAGTCATATTTCACAATTGAGCGTGATCGTTATTAATAAATTCACTCGCGGAAATCGCATTTTTGGTATTCATCGCTGTATAAAATCTGAGTGAACGTTAGATAAAATATTCTAATTAACTAATAATTCTAATTAACGAGAGGGCGAACCTCGAGTGCAACGCTTGGCACGAAACAATTTAGAATGGCGGATTAAGCGGCAGGAAGGAAGCTACGGACCGTCGCGCGTACGCATTACGTCATCATTCCAATGGCTTCCCCGCGCGTTTGTTGTTTCGATCTATTTGTATGAGAATATCGAAACGTTAAAAATATGATATACGAACTTAAAAACTATCTAAACGGATATCTTGTTACACCAAACTGTAAAAATTATTCGTTTCAATTTGACGCCTGTATAACTAAACGTTCATGTAGAGACTATTGCGACGATAAAAAATAATCTTTTTCAACTAACGCTTACCAGTCGTCGTTGTGTGTCGTACACCATTTATTATTGTAAATAAGTAAAATTGATGAGGAAAATGCGAACGTCGTAGCTCTTCCGTTGTACGTTCGTAAATAACGATTGCTTATATGGTTATGTTAGGTTAAGGAACGCGGTACAATTTACGATTCGCAGTTGGGCGCGACCGATGTTAACAAATTTTATCGGAAACATCGCGTTTTCGGCATTCGATCGGTATATAAAATAATGGTGCACGTTAAATAAAATATTTTAATTACCTGCAATTAACGAGAGGACGAAGCTTGGTTGGGACACGTGCCACGAACTGATTCAGAATGGCGGATTAAGCGGCAACAAGGAAGCTGTATCGTCGCGCATGCGCGTTACGTCAGCTTTGCAATGGCTTCCCCACGTGCTTGTTGTTTCGATCTATTTGTATAGAAATATCAAAACGTTAAAAATATGATATACGAAGTTAAAAACTATCGAAACGGATATCTTGCTACATAAAATTATGAAAATTAATCGTTACGATTTGATAAAATGTTCGAGTAAGGATTACAGCGATAATAAGAACCTTTTTCGACTAATGCTTACCACTCGTCGTCGTGTGTCCAACACCATTTCTCATTGTAAATAAGTAAAATTGAAAACGAAAATCCAGACGTCGTATCTCTCCCATTCTATAATCAAAAGTAACGATGGCTTGTATGGTTGTTAGGTTAAGGAACGCGGTAGAATAAGTTATATTTCGTAGTCGAGCGTGATCGATGTTAATAAATTTACCCGCGGATATCGCTTTTTCGACGTTCGATCGGTATGTAAAATAATGGTACACGTCAAATAAACTATTCTAATTAACTGCAATTAACGAACGAACGAAGCTCGGTTGCGACGCGTGCCACGAAACGATTTGGAATGGCGGATTAGGCGGCAGGAGGAAGCTATGGACCGTCGCGCGTACGCCTTACGTCATCTTTTCAATGGCTTCCCCACGTGCTTGTTGTTTCGATCTATTTGAATGAAAATATCGCAACATTAAAAATATGATATACGAAGTTAAAAACTATCTAAACGGATATCTTGCTGCATCAAACTGTGAAAATTAATCATTTCGATTTGATATCTGTAGAAATAAAGTTCGTAAACGTGAAAATATATTTGTAAGGAAAATGTTCGTGCGCCCGCGTACGATTATTTTTCATATAAATGTATATTATTTCCGATGTTAGTACGAGGAAAGTATTGATTTTGAAGTTTCTGCTTTTAGAAAGAGGGAATAACCATCCGATTCGTTCAAAGGTCCGTTTTTGTTGACAGTCCATCGCTCGTTGTTTTATGTTGGTTTACGCCAACGATAAATACAGATATAATTTTTTAACGATTTTGACGAACGAAATCGCTTCAAAGATGAATATTCGAGTGAGAATACGATTCTTCCGAACTTTCGAATACGCGCTTCGTTTTGTTTGAAAAAATCGTGTCAATAAATGATGTTTTTTCGACGATAATTCATCCATAAAAATAAAGGATAAGGTTAATTTTAAAACATTTAAATGATCCTTATTGCAAAGTATCGTTGCTTACGCACACGTAAATTTGTCTCTTTTTAGATATATAGAATCTTAATAGAAAGAGAAAGATAACATCAGTATATAGACAATAGCTTATTGTTTCCAGCAAGCAACGAAAGAAAAACCAGTCGAGAATAATGTATTGTTATTACTACGTGTATATACTGTGTATATATACGTCGTATAATTCGGAGAATTTGGGAAGCTTGTAAGGAAAAATATTTGTAAATAATCAAAGGACGATCAGAGAGATCGACTTTCCCCCATTCGTTGTCCTTACTAACACGTTGTTAATACGCAGTATTCGTTCCTCTAAGCAGCTATCTAGACGTGTTTTATCTAGACAACGAGTGATTCTAACAACGCTTGCATCGTGTAAGTATTATATTTCTTAAGTATTTCTCGTAATTTAATTTACATTGATAATCAAATTGGCACTGGATATAACTTCACTCAAAATGATAAAAGCTATGCTAGTAATGAAACTCAAGTTGCAAGACATTCGTAATTTAGTAGACTGTCACATAGGCGCGTACATCATCTATGCAATGAAATTGAAAGAGAAAGATGGAAACATGATATAATTGTTGAATTTCTTATCGATCTTTAATGTATAGATTATAAATAAAAATAAAAAAGCTTTTATAATAAACATTTATTTAAAAGATACTAAATGTGCTCTATATTTAAATTTTATAAAAAAGTAAACAGTTTATACACTTAATTGTAATTGTGTATTCGATAAAAACTAAAGATTAAAATATAATTAGTTTATGATATTCGTGATCGTTTACCGCGCATATAAATTTCTAATGATATCCATTTGACAAGAGGAGAGTACGTAGTTCTAGGATGCAATTTATACGATTATGTAAAACTTAACCTCTTCGATTTTCAATAAATATTTATCAATGAATGAAATAAAAGTCTTATGCACCAATCTTCCTTACTCCGATAATGTCGATTACTAATCACACGTCAACAATAAATGTTGGAAGAATCGACATTAAATTCATTAATGCAAAATTAAAGAAATAAAGTTACGAGAATACTATGAAGGTAGAATGAATTCAGAATCCTCAGCTGTTCGATATATGTACAACACATTCAGTAAAAAATACATAAGTGAAAGAAAAGGACTAAAGAAAATTTCAATAAAAGAATACTGCTGAATCGAAGAATGAGAACGTACTAACTTAAAGAGAAGACGTCAATTCTGTTAACTGTAACCAAATCCATCTTTCATATTTCTAAGTACATATGCCACACCATACTGTTAACGATAACGAACGAAATCAGTACGCATACGTCCTGAAAAGATAAACATAGAATTAACCAAACACTTTCATAAAAAATAGTACTAATACATAACAATATTTGTCAACTATTACTCACCAGTCATCATCGTGTCTCGAATACCATTTCTTATTCATATCTTAGACAAGTAAAACCGATGACTAAACTCTGGACGTCGTACCTCTTCCATTCTATAATCGAAAATAAGGATTGCTTATATGATTATGTTAGGTTAAGGAATGCAGTAAAATAAGTTACATTTTGCAGTTAAGCGTGATCGATGTTAATTTATTCAATCACGAAAATCGCATTTTTGGCAATCTATTGGTATATAAAATAAGCGTGTATATTAGATAAAATATTCTAATTACCTGCAATTAACGAGAGGATGAAATAACTAAGAATGGCGGATTCAGCGGCAACAAGAAAACTAGGTTGACCACCGCGCTGGCATATTGCATCATCTGTGCAATGGCTTCCCACGTGCTTGTAAAGTTTCGATTTGTATGAAAATATCGAAACATTAAGGATATGACATACGAACTTAGAAATTGTTTAAACGGATACCTTGCTATTCCCAATTGTGAAAATTAATCATTTCGATTTGATATCTGTAGAAATAAAGCTCGTAAGCGTGAAAATATATTTGTAAGGAAAATGTTCACGTGCCTGCATACTATTGTTTTCCATATAAATATCTTTTATTTTCGATGTTATTATGACGAAAATATTAATTTTGAGATTTTTGCTTTTAGAAACGGAGTGTAACCATCCAATTCATTCAAAAGTCCGTTTTTGTTGATAGTACACGTAGACAAAAATCGCAAGATCGAATTTATAAATTATTGGAATTTTAAGTTAAGGTTATTTTAATAAAACACTCGACAGCAAAAAAAGTGTTAATAAAAGAAAAAAAGTTCAAAAGAAGAACGATATTACATTTACACAAAATAAAGATAAATCCATGTAAAAAGAAATCGATATAAAAAGTAATAAAACGTGACGAGGTTATGAGAAGAGATGTATTAAAGAATATATATAAAAGATCTTATTAAAATGCGTGTAATAAATATCACGCGATTATATATACTATTGTTCAAAGATTAGATATACTCCATATACACCGTACAGTGTCTAAACGAATCTAAAATAATCGAAATTATAAATTATTTAAGGTTAAGGCTGTTCATCGCTCATTATTTTATGATTGTTTACGCCAACGATGAGCACAGGTATAATTTTTTAACGATTTTAACGAACGAGATCGTTTTAAAGATGAAGATTCGTGTGAGAATACGATTTTTTTCGAATTTTCGAATACACGTTTTATTTTCTTTGAAAAAATCGTGTCAAAAAAATGATGTTTTCCCGACGATAACTCATGCATAAAAATAAAGGATAAGGTTAATTTTAAAACATACAAATTGTCGTTATAGCAAAGTCTCTCGTTGCTTAACATATATACGTAAGTTTGTCTCTTTTTAAATACATACAACGAGGCTCTTAATAGAAAGAGAAAGATAACATTAGTATATAAATAATAGCTTAAAGATTCCTCTATCTATTGTTTCCGGCAGGCACAAAAAAAAAAATCGAGTTGAGCGTGATAAAATGTTATTACTGGTATATATATCTGCGTATATATACATCGTACTATTCTGAGAATTTGGAAAGTACTTGCCGGAAAAAGTATTTGTAAATAATTAAAGGACGATCGGAGAGATCAGCTTTGACATGATTTTTCACCCATTCGTCGTTCTTATTAATGCATTAGTACGCAGTATTCGTTCCTCTGACAAACTATCAAGACGTGTCAAGTCCTGCTCTTGTTTCGTTGCTTTTATTTCATCTAATTTCTCATTTACGTTATACGTATATAATATTTTATAAGTTTGATTTAATCATTTGTGGATTACTAATCCCATTTCATATCTATCGCATTGAACATCACTCTATTGCATTAAAATAATATATATAGCATTATATGTTGAATATGTACATCATATTTTCACTTTATATATACACGTACGCACGTTTATATAAATAAATTCTCTTAATTTTATTCAATATTAGTCTTGGCAGTCGATTACAGAAAATGTTACGGGAATGATATCATGCATTAAGCGAGTGTAATTTGTAAATTGTTATTAAATTTGTACTTGTTAATTAAAATTTAAATCTTGTATGATAACCGAGAATTATAGAGAATAAGCAACATTTTAAATGGAAAATCAGCTCCGATTCGTGATTGATCGAATGATTGAATCGCCATTTATAATAATAAAAATATCGAATTTAAACCACTATAGAGATTACTTTCTTTTTAATGAATTACACGATAAGAATTTTAACATGCATTGGTAAGAAAAAGTAGAAAGCACGATCGTGCTTAGTAAGCGCGAAGTAGGATAAAACATACCAACGGGGAACATATAATTCGCGATCGGTATGATGTCTTTAAAGCGCGATTAAGCGACAGGAGAATTTCGATCACGATGGAAGAGTGCACCTGGAGAGATCGAGATAGAAGTTCGAAAATGCATGTCCATTGGACTGGAATAAAAAACGATTCCGTATCTTTCCTCGACAGGAACGACCTACATACTCGACATACCAAATGTCGTCAAAGACGTTTCGATTTGCGTCAGTGTCATTTTTATGCGAAGCTAGAGGACTCATAATCAATAAATCATGAAAAATATTACTTTAATCGGAAGTTTGCGACAAGGTAGAGTATCGACTAGAACGTATTTGAAGAACCTTCGCATTGTCAAATTATAAATTATTCTTAAGTTAAGTGATGGTGCATAATTGATGATATGTCTCCTTTCATACACATACACGCGCACGCATATACACGTATGCGCGCGCAAAAATAAGCGGCCATATTTATTGTTATTTAATTATTATTATTATTAGTTAGATAAAAGTGATCAAGTAAAAATGAAAGAATTATTCATCATCTAACGAACGAAACCGTCCATATTTCCTAAAATCATACAAAAAGATGGCACGCAAAGATCGGTCTTATTTAGCACGAAATACAATACGAAAGTAGTATGCAACATTCAAAAAGAAGAGAGTAGAAGCGATAATAAAAAAAAAACCTTATGTGGATAACAAAAGAAAAGTCTCGAAGGGAAATGATTAGACGGGCATGTCAACGATGAATTGAGCTTGTGTTCGAGTCCATAAAACACTTTTCATCATCTATCACGGGATGCACCTGTGCCTTTTGGAAAGGCGCAACGCACACAGAGATGCGAATCGTCGGAGATGGACTCTTGTCTGTCTGGAGCGTGCGTGCACAAACACGAGACGAGCATGAGAACGAGCACGAGCAAGGAGCACGCGCACGCATATATATGTACATACTTTACGTAAGTAAGATCGAGTCTCGATGAGTATTATCTCGAGGGTAGGATCGGTTGGTAAGATCGGTTGGTAGGATCAGCGAGAAGGATCGACGTCGTCTCGGAATACTTTTCCGCCTGTCTCTCGAGGACTGCGTAACGGCATAACGATTTTCACAGGTGCAATGATAATTACGACGTTCTCGTCGAGGCCGTGAAAGAGGAACGTGCGCAAACGATCGAGTACATATCGTATCATATATACAGACGGTGGACACTTTCTCGGTGAACCGAATCGAAGGCCTCCGGAATCCGCAGCTTGCACGTAATAACAGCTTTACGCGTTGGGAAGAGCACCGACGAGTAATATTTATCCGCTTGCCGTCCGGTTTTCTGATTCTTAGCTTCGTACGCATACGACGAGTATACAAGTTTGACGTGCATGCGTATACCTACACAGATGCATATTTCTTTCGGTCTCTTCTTCCTCTTCCTCTTCCTCTTTTAGCTCTTCCTTCATCTTCGCAATTCTTATCTATGTCTTCCACGTATCCCACATTTATCTCGTTGTTATCTTTTCGTAGATAATTAGATGATGAGAAAGTGTGTGCGTGAGAGAGAGAGAGAGAGAGAAACTCGAATCCGAGTAGGTCGCATTCTTGGCAATATGTATTATTTTTATCCGAAAGCAAAGAGAAAATGAGATTATGTCCAGTTTGTGTGCGTGCATGTGTATGTAAGGCCCACCGTTATGCAGCCAAATTAACGTACGGTAAATTCAATGATGCCGACCTTGATGCATTTAATCCAGATCGTTAAAGCGCAAGAGTAGGCGCATTGTTGGTACGTATCGCCTGTCGATTAACGCGTACTCTCTCACGGGCGTTTACACCTTCTGCAGAGGAGCGTTCATTTACGCGAAAGCAACCAGCCTCGCTCGCTTGGGCGAGAGTTCTCATCGTAATTAGATGCGTCCAGAGGTAAGACCGCCAAGAGATAATTTTCCTCGCGATATAATGCGGCTAAAGGCAACCTGGCAAAAGCCTCAATTGCTTGACTGAGCTTGCTAACCAACGGGTAAGGTAGGAGCCTACCAACGAGTGTGCGTCGCTTTAATTAATAAGGAAAGACTGCTTGTCTCCGACAGCTGCCGCGATAGCCCCGAAAAGTGCGCGCCTACTTACGTCCTTTCCCTTCTCTCTCACTACCACTCTTCTTCCTTTCCTTTCTCTCCTCTTTGCGAGTGAGCGTACACCATCCTTATTTAAGTGTACGGCGAGGGCACGCGCCGATTACCGGCAAGTGGAAGAACTCGCGATGGGCACGCGTATGTCTCGTCCCTCCTCGACGAGCACGCGCCGAGCCTGACCGATTTTCTCCGCGATCGACCGATGCCCGCCGAAGATTAAGAGAGAAAAATTGATCTCCTCGCCGTTTCCGGGCCACGCGAGCAAAAGCATAACCGAACTCGCCATCGATTTCCGATCGAATAAGACGATTAGTCTTTACCTTTTCTCTTTTGATCTACATACCGAAAAACATGCTTGATTTTTTATTTTTGAATAATAACAAACGAGAATAAGAGGAAAAGAGGAAAGAGGAGGAGTTACTTCGAAAGGAGATCGATCATATGATATCTCTTTTATGTTAGTTCTGTTCCACTACGCGCGTATCGATCACTTGGCGCGCGCAACGAGCTAATTTCGATTCGAGTCCACTTTTCCGAAGATATGGGTTCGGTGGTCTCCTCTCATCTTTTACTCCTTATGCCGTGGCTCTCTCGTACATGATAATCGCGGAAATTATCTTGGTAATCATCGCTCGCGCTCGTGCTCCACGATTTTGTACACCCACAGAGTAGCCGGCACACAGAGGCCACCTTCCGGCTACCGCTTTTACCTCAATTTTCACTTTCTAGAGAATTTTCGAGGCCACCAATTACCGGAGCGATCGTCACTAACGGGAACACGTCGCGTGCCCACCGAGATAAACGGATTTTGCCGGGAGTGCAACGTCTTCTTTTTTCTTTTTTCGCTGGACCGAAGGAAGAGGGGGAGAGGGGAGAAAAGGAGAAAATAAAGAAAGATTTGCCGTTACACAAGCACACCTACGCGATTTTCGATAAATTTTTCTCCTCTTATCCGGAGAATCAAATGACGAAGAATTTAAAAACTGAGAAAACCATTTTCTCTTTTTACCTACAAATTGTTATAAATCATTGGAAACTGATAGGTCATTAAGATCTTTCGATTTTCTCGTGCGATCATCGTTTCGATTTTGATTTCTTTACCGAACCATAAGTGCGTCGAGGCGCGGATCTTCCGATAAAAGCTTGCGCTTTTCACCGTAAGCGTATACGTCTATCCTGTGTAATCTCTTTCGTTCTCTTCTTTCGTTCATCGATCAATGTCTGGCGTCGTTGGCTTCTACAAGCCCGCGTTCACCATAAATTTAACCGAGATGGACAGCGCGATGTACGAGTACGAACGCTCTTGTGGATTGGCTTAAAGAGAGGCAAAGCGATTTCATTTGGCCGTGAATGACGACTAAATGTAAATGGACATGCTTATACTCGCCTCGATATGCCAAGCGATCGTTATATTTCGCTCAAAGGCACATCGGTGAAACGCGCTACCGAACGAGCGCTTGGGCTTGATCAAACAAATCTAAGCGATCATAAGACTGCATTAAAATTTTTTCTTCGATTCTACCTACTAATCGCCCAAAATAAATGAAAAATGTTCCCGATAATGGTGTGTATTTTTGCCACAGTGGGCCGTAATGATATACCGATCGATCATCCTTTCGACGTCTCGTCGTTGAGACTCTCGAAGAAATTTCGTGGAATTTCGTTCTAATTTATTTCTGACAGAAACCCTCTTCCACGAGAATTCATTTGCATTCGAAAGATCTACCAACAGGTATGTGCGCATCTTCGAATCATAGCTTTTGCCTTAATCTTTAGGAAATAGAACGAGACCCTCTTCGGGATCTGGGTTGCGTCTAACAATCTATTCTACGAGTCTCGATTTTTGCCTGACAATGAGAAAGAATGCAAACGAAGCGTGAACGAAGCGTGTACGAGGCGTGACAAAAATGACTACATAATACGGATACGGATGATCCGATTTTTCAATATACATGCATACCTATTCTTTGCTTGGCTACGTTACTCTACCGTTTAGCAGAATATAAGATAGATGCAAACAAAATGCATATACAGGATCCATTGTCGTGCTAGAATACCCTGTTAGATTTCCCTCTGTATTACAACTTACGTATCCAATAAAGGTATAAATACATGATAACAATTACATAATGGAATTGGCTCGTCCGCATCTGTTTAGATTTACTTAGATAATATCTATAAGGAAGAAAAGTAATATCTATAAGAAATCAATCTTATCCGACTTAAGATAATTCAAAACGCTCACTTGATGATGCACGTTAGTCGTTAGTTATATCGTTAAAAGAGAATCTTGTTCCAGAGCTTAATAAATCAATGACAAGAGACTTTCGAGAAGAACTGTGTGCGCTTTCTTCACGAATCTATCTTCGTACGATATGAAAGTGAGCGAAGACAGAGTCCTTGTATGCATATACGAGATTTATCAATCTCATACCAAAAGTATCTGTTTACTTTACCGCTTATTATAAAATGTAAAAGGACATAAACTCGATGCATCTCTCCGAACCCGATGCATTACAACTGTTCACGCTCGATTGCATTCTTACGCGTTTTCATTGGGGCAGATACTTCAGTAGTAGGTAGTAAGAACTTATTTAAACATGCATAATGTACATGCAGGCATGTAAATGCCCGTACGTAAGTATAGGATGCTGTGATTGATATACCCTCGAGTCGAGTGCTACTTGTCTTCGTACGTAAGTATATTGGAATTACATACATAAAATTTATTTAATTAATGCATTAATAGTTCATTCTAATTTGTAATTTACAAACATTTACGACGATGTTGCCCCACCAATGATAATAAGAATGTCTAAGTGACAACCGGGAAAAAGGATAAAAATGTTCTTTGTTTTTCAGACAAATATAATCTACGTAAATACTTATCTACTTATGATCGTTCGCAATAATCATTAAGGTTATTACTTAACCTATTTAACCTATGATTAATCTAGAAGAGTAGTTAAGTCGAGAAGAAATAGAGGCCTATAAATTATTTAAAGATTTTTCAAAATTACCTGTTAAATGTCTCATGTAAACGGTCGCGATCCTTTACACAATCTTCTATAGAATACTATTTCGTTCTTCTAATTCGTAATAATCCGTAACTCAAAAGTTATTTAGATTAGCTCATATCGAAGAATGTCAGTTAGCTTCGTTAAACGGTTTGTTTGCGCATCAGGTCGCTTTGTGTTTGGCAGGTATACGTGATCGCACTCCGCGACGAATCCTCCAAACCAATGGCAGTATTCTATCTTTACTAAAATTCCCATTCGAAATGCTATAAAATATTTGAATTGAGAAAGAGAGAGAGAGAGAGAGAGAGAGAGCGAGAGAAAGTTTACGTATTTTATTCTATGGATTCGAGAAGTGGATATCCTTTTTCGTCTTTTCTTTCTTTCTTTTAATTCTTAACCAGTCATTTTCACGTCGTTTTTCGGGTAAGACACATTTCTCAAACATAATACCGTATCAATGGCAGGGAGTTGGCACTAGAATAATAATAGAATAGTAGCCGATTCTAGCTTAGAAATAGTCTAGACAGGAGACAGCATGACAATGGATAAACCTATACCGATCTGGCATTAAATATTTTTCACTTTGAGGGGATGATTTGAAACCTTCTTCCCTTCAAAATTATATTAACCTTGAGTTTCCATAATTTGGGAAAAAAGTATCTGTAGTATTTTTACAATTGTTAAATTATAAACATTGCTTTGTTTTGTAATGACTATAAGTTTTTATTAAGACTTTCACTATTATTGTATACAATTATTATATGTAACTGGTATTTTTTACCCGTGTAAAAGTACCTTTTTTGGTTAAATTATTTATTTTATTTTGTTCTGCATCTTAATTTTACAGTTTTAATTTTCTCTTAGGATAACACATACGACAAGATATGACAAGCTTATAAACAATGACGAAAAGTCGTTCTTATGTTAATCTTAAATAATCCTAGTCTAATGCGCCGAACAGGATGATGTTAATCTATCGTAGGCGCGAAAAAGTATTATTATCCATTTTTCTTCGAGTTCTTTTTTCTTGGTTACGATAATGGGAATTCGTATACTTATTAATCAGATGCTAATACGCGCGTTGTCTCGGTTAAAAGTTAATGCGCCATCCGGTAATGTAAGCCTGTTTCCTGGTTCGAGTCTTCCTCTTCGTAGCATGCAAACACGTTTTTGTCGGAACGCGGGAACCTACAATTCCTTTCGAAATTAGGTATTAATTTTCGACGGTCCCGTGTAAATATTCTCTAAAGATGCGATAAAAACTCTTAATTAGTAATCCTTGTGATGTATCCGCATTATTTTTAAATGGTGGAACATCTGTCGTTTTGAGTACCGTTCTTTTTATAAATGAAAATTCTCTCTTTCTCTCTCTTTCTCTGTCTCTCTGTCTATCTATCTATCTATCTATCTATCTACCTATCTATTTATCTATCTACCTATCTACCTATCTATTTATCTATCTACCTATCTATTTATCTATCTATCTATTTATCTGTCTATCTGTCTATCTATTTATCTATATTTTCTTATGAACGCATTTAGTTCCCTCTAAAAATCTTGTGTTTGCAATTTTTATCTTTTATAAATAGTTATTATATTAAATAAGACGAATTATTTAAGATATTATTTATTATCTGTCAATAAGTTAAACAAATTTATTCTTTTCTTATACGAATAATATAATGAAAAATTTTTTAAATAATTATATATATATATATTTTACATGCGATATTACAAAAGATAATTTTTAGGTTTCGTATAATGAACGATCGCATCAAATTTTGTGACCCCAAATGAAAAGATAATACTTACAGTCACCCGTAAACTTTTCCGGTTCTTTTTTAGCGCGCCTTATTATGCAGATCACTGTATTAACCTAATTTTGAACGTGGCTCGCGATTGATGTGGTCGTCAACCTTAATCAGCAACGTGCCGTTCTTTAAAGATTCGTTATCGAATTATCGCAAAAAAATTTGCGACCGAGTTGCAGTTTCGGCTTTCGATATTTCATCGTTAATGCGTATTTAAAAGTAATGTAATAATCATTTATCCCTGAACGTACGAAGAAATTCCGCGCAGTGCGTTGGAGCTTTTCTTACATTGACTATCTCAACTTTCTTCCACTTTGTTCATTTTGGTATCGCCAATTAAATCGCGTTCCCTTTATAAAATGTTATAAATCAATAACGAGCCTCGCATCGTGTATTTACGAGCATACCGTGTCGTTTAATAAACGATTATTATTAATTTTATTAAATATAATAATCAAGCGAGAAAACTTTCGCTCATTGGTCGTATGTAAAATGTCAATTTTATAACTCATTGCCAATTAACTACAAGGTAATTATCGTACACGAGGAAACAACAAAAATCGATTAGCGGAAGATCGTATTTTGAAACTCGAACTCGGAGGGAACGAAGCAACGAAGTGACTGCGACAACTTCCGTGAGGGTAACGAAACGGCAAATTTGCACAAAACAGCAAATTCGATCGATGAGAGAGAAGACGAAACGTCTTGGTATTGAATTGCAAGTACGCGTACGGAAGAATTAGTTGAAAGAAGGATAAAGTGCAACTTGTGAGCGCGCAACTGTCAAACTATGTGTGTAGTAACTATGGCAGCCATAAAAATACTTAGAAAAAACGCGGCTGACATAGGGCGCCTGTCGATTGAGTTACCGACACGCTATGTATTGATTACATGGCGTAAGCTTTTCTACTCACCACAAATGGATAATGATATCGGTGTGAAAAAAAAAGAATGTTTAGAATCATTTCTACCAAGATCGACACTTGACACATTAAAAACACGCTAAAAAGGCTGTTGATTCGGTTAATTTGATTGTTTCTTTTGTATCAAATTTGTTCAATTAAAAAATTCACCGGTATACACGAATATATCGTAAGGAAACAAGAAAGGTACCTATACAAGCGCGAAAAAAAATTAGCATCTCAGGAAATATTGCAGCCCTTTGTAACTTGCAGCACGCACCTGTCCTGTCACAGGGCCAATCACTGCGGCTTAACAAATGCGAACGAAGAAAGTCTTTTTACGCTCTTCCATTTCTCCTTCTTCTTCCTCATTCTTTTTTCTTCGAGAGTTGCCGCTCAAGTAATTTATCAAAAGGACTCGCGTGGTGCAAGTCTCCTTCATTAAATCCCAATTGCTCTCCATCAAATTAGTACGAAGCTGTTGTGAACTTGGACGATCTCTCTCTCTCTCTCTCTCTCAAATATTAATTTAAAAAAAGTACCGTAAAAATACAACGTAAGAACAAAAAGATAGAGAGGAAGAGAAGCAATTAGTTTTCTTACAGTTCGCTTTAGCTACGAAGGCGATAACAAATTCAAGTTGATGAAATATATTTTGAATGCTCTGGAATTTAATACGTTGATCGGTTTTGTTAAAGCTTCTTTAAGTTCACATATACAGAAAAGTTCATTATTATATTTTTTAGGGTAAATCTTGCTGTTGTTATGATCGACGATTATAATTTAATTATAGACTTTAATTGTATCCATGCATGGCTTAATAAAGAAACAAGGACATCGTAATATTGTATGTACGCATTACAAATCTGGTGTAATAATTTAAACAAATAAATTATAGAAAACAGTTTATATATTCTTAAAGAAGTCAAGTAAAAGTGATATGGAAATAAAGAGTTGACATTAACTGACAATCCTTAACTGGAGTACAATGTAACTCAAACTAATAAAAAGTAACCATTGATAATGTATACTTAATATACAATTAGGAAAAGAAGGAAAATAAAGAAAAGCGATCAAAAAGGAGAAATCAACGGAAAACTTCCAGTACAATATCGTTAGTCGGATAAGCAGAAAAGTAACGAGAATGCAATATTTTGCAATATCGTCAGGAGGCACGTGACTCTCGTCTCGAGACACTCGTCGCTTGAACGGAAAAATAATTTCGCGAGGACACATTCGCGAATGCGCGCGCGTTCACCCTCGATACATCCGCATGCATCGGGCCACGTGCGATATTTACACGCACATTTGCATAACATATGCTCTGTCCACGAATGTATTGCACCAATTTGTCTTTCAACACAAAGTCTCGAACATTGTGTATTTGAAAATTATATTCGCATATCTTTCAATATGATAATCCTAAATCATCACAGAAAAGAGAGAGAAAGAGAGAGAATGGGGTGTTTAATTCTTAATCAAGGAAAAAACGAAATTCTTTTTAAAAGAATTAACGGCGTCGGTACTAACGACTATCGTATACTTTCTCATCGAATTAACGGACTATGCCAAATTCGAGTCACGTGGCACGATATTGGATGAAACTTTGTACGCCCAATAAAACTTGAATATTTCGTATAAATTTCAACGTTGACTTATTTATTTAACGTACGATGTTCAGTTCTCGACGTTATTTCGGACTATGTCGTTGAAAAATTTCCTGTCCCCTTTACGTATATACTTTATATACTCGTAGAGGGATAAGGCAGGAAGAAAGTTTCAGTTCGGTTTCTTTAATGGTTGAAAAATTGGGGCGCAATAATTCGTTGCACTTGCATCTGCGGTTAATAATTCCACGGGAATCACCTGGGCATTACGCGATGGGCTCTCTCGGTTATATACGCACGGATAGCGTATGGAAATCGATGCCGTTGCATGGCGTGTACCGATTGAGAGAAGCGTGCTCATTCCCGACGCGCTCGAATGAGAGCCACCGCTCGTTTACGTATTCCGCCTGTGACTACTTTGCGGATGATTATCGTACAAGCGCGTATCGTTGCCTCCTCAAGGACATTATCGATCGTACTTTGCCGGGACCTTCATAATATGTATCTCGAAAAGTCAAAGAGAAAATGTCTAAATACGTGTGTCTAATATCGTCGATTGCCATCTTTTTCCTCGCCAAAATCATTACGCAGATACCAACTATCAATAATTTTACGTGAACGAATTAATTGTATCGTTTTATTCGATTGGACGGTATATAAGAAAAATTACGAAAAACGTTAACGCGTCGATCCTGATCTTAAATTCAAATGCTACGTACGCAAAGGAGCGTGACAATACGTTAAGAGGTGCATTATATTAAGATCTTTCCCGATCTTTTCTGATCGTTTATCATCGTCCATCATCGTCCAATTCGTCTTTTATGCTCTTGGCGCGGGAACAGAGATTTAAGAGTGTTTTTCCGTCTTGTACGCGCTCCTTCGAAAAGGAGCCCGACCAACAGCTGATACTTCCGTCAATAGTAGTCCTTCTGCATTCCTTTATTAAATACCTGTACCTACCTGCTTCGCTCTCGTATTACTACCTGGCCGTCGCGTCGATACACCAGCCTAGTGATCTTTAACCTCTTAGCTTCGTTTTTCGATCTATTTCAATTATTTTCGATGACTGCGATGTTCTCCTGACATTAATGATTGTTTCACGTTTTTATCTTTTTCCTTTTCTCTTTTTTCTTTCATCTTATTTTTTCTTTTTTTTCTATAAACGTCGTACGATCGTCAAGATATATCACGATGAAATTATAAAGAGACATGCAAGATTATTGAGTTCAGTATTAGGGAATGGGTATTATTTAATAGGAAATTAATCCGTCGATAGCTCGATACGTAGGTAATTCTTGTCTTCGTACTCGTATTTCGATCGATTCAACGTAGGTATATCCAAGCCTTTGGTCATTTAAGAAGTCTTCTCTTTCGATTAGGCTTGAAATATTTTGCGACTTCATTCATGGGTCTAACCGAGGGGGACTTTTACGACTTCATTCACGCACTACTCCAAGTTCTCGAACGTAGAGTGAGAGACGAAAGTGTTGCTTCCTTTTTTATATATTTCCCCATTCACTCTTCGAATACGCTTCTTTCTTTACTTTGTCAATTACTTCCTTCGGTCTCTTCGAATTGCGAAAGGAGAATGTAATTTCACTCTTAGTATCGCTGCTTTTTCAGCATTATCAGACAATACTTGACTTTTTCAATATAAAATCGTAAGGCGATCATTGATCTGTCTTATTGCAAAATCGTTTGAAAGAAGTCAAAGTAAGACATCGTAAGTCTTTGTTATCGTATTGAAAATACAAAAGCTTGACCGTGCTGTCTTCGAGTAGATCACAATCTATCGGTAACGATTCGAAAAAGAAAAATCTCTCATTATGGAATCAAGGAAAGGTAGCGCCTCATTAACGTTCCCGTTCTCGGGACTTGCACGGATACGTCTACTCGACGCTTGGAAAAGAAGCTCAGTGGTGGACAGATCGTCAGGTGCAAGGTCGCACGACGCATACTTCTTCGCAGCCGGCTGCTCTCTCTCTCTCTCTCTCTCTCTCTCTCTCTCTTCCTCTGTCTCTCTCTTTACTCAATGAGGAATTTAACGAGGAAGCTTTTTACTACGACTTGTCGAGTTCTTCGAGGGAAAGCCCTCAACGAGAAGATCTCGAGGACGATCTCGGCAACGACAAAAGAAGTTGACTTCCAATTTCGTGTAATCGAGAAAATTTTTATAATGTTGCTTCGATTCACTTTTGAGAAGAACTTTGAGTAGTTCGATCCGCTAAAAAACCTTTCTTTACGTATAATTAGTAATAAATAATTCATATTAAAATGAAATCATGTAACGAATTTAACAACCATGAGATTGCTAATATCCTTATTTCACGGGAGTTACTTAAAAACGTAATCCGATCTATCTATCTATCCCTTATCCATAACAAATTTAAAAATGTGTATCGATCTCATCGAAACCATCCGATTACTCTCTCGAAAGATTATGCCGTTCGCACGAGGACCTCCTTAAGAGGAAACGGAGAAATGGAGTCCAATGCCATGAGTGAGAGAGTAAGAGAGAATGGGAGACAGAGAGAGATAGAGAGAGAGAGAGAGAGAGAGAGAGAGAGTCAATGGGCCGCCAGTGGAATTGGAAGGACCAGAACGGACTTAATCAGAGGTGAAATCACTTTAAGTAGACGAACGTGATGCATGGAACCGCATTTTCGATCGTGCTCGTATAATGATTCCGAATGGCAAATGATAGCTGGTTGGTGGATCGGTACAATCCTCTCGCTTGGTCTTATCCTTCCAAAAGCCCAAACCTTCTACCTTTCTTGTCGAGCCACACGCATACATATTACACCACGCACTGAGACTATTCAGTAGAATTTCCCGCGTGATCCTCAATTTCCATAATTTTATCCGTACTCCATATTTAAGCGCAAGACTCTGCCTTTAAGAATAACAATCCGAGTGGCATCGCATGCGAATTCTTAAGAAGACAAGTAGGTAGTACTACTTCGTGGAGGGATTTTTGACGTATGTAGATCATCGATCGATCGTCATACTTTTCAAGATTATCTACTTACCTACTTATTATTATGTACCACATCTTTTCAATACTTTCTAACAATTAAAACTCCCTATTCCACGCCGATGTTATTCGCCTAATCCTCTCATAAATATATACATTCACGATGTTTTTAGGCAGAGACACGTGCTTTATCGAGGGATAAAGATTAGAATACGTCAGTGACCCTCTTAATGGTGCTCGAACGTAGACGTCTTATACGGAAGAAATTAAATCGAGCCTTCTAGTGTGTGTCATCGTCAATTTTAATACAATTTCTCTTTCGTTTCTATTGTATTCAAACTGTTACAATCGTCCAACTATTCGCCCATAAATGTAAAAGAAAATAAATTTAACGAGATTAAAAAAAAGAAAATTAAAAAAATTCACGATGAGAAAGGAAAAAGAAAAATAAATCAAAACTCTCGTAAAACGGGACAACAGGTGGGACGAGTACTTGAGAGAGAGAGAGAGAGAGAGAGAGAGAGAGAGAGAGAGAAGGAGAGAAAAAGAAATATAGCAGGATTCTCGATGATACCAAAAACAGAATCAAGCAAAAGTAGTTCACGTTCTTACTTGGTGGAATCGATGCGACTACTCGCGGGGATGTACTCGCATTAACTCTTTCGAGGCTTTGCCTCCGGCTGATAGCCGCCTTGGAGAAGTGCTGGCACGCCAAGAGAACCCGCTCTGCTTTACGCGTGTGTACAAAAACTTTCTCTCAAGTGGAGCAAGAAAAGCACGGAACTGCCCGAATCCGTTCCCGGTTAAGCCGGTTCCATCGGCAAGCTTGAAAAGATTTTCACTCGAATCGATGATCGAGATCTTTATATGGTCCATGTAGCTATGGAATTCAACCAAAAGTCTATCTACGTAAGTATATACGTACGAATATTTAAAGAGCATCCTTCTTTAAAAAAGAATAACTGAATCATATTTATCGATTTTTAATTATATCTTTACAAACATTCTCAAAAGAAATAATTTAGGTAAACGAATAAAGAATTATTATTTGAAAACTAGAACAATTTAAAATAAAAACACTAGCGTTAACAATCGTAAATCAAGATTTGTTATTATTCAAAAGTTGCTAATATTGTACGAACATCATAGAAACTTGACAATGCATAAAACTCTATGAATTTTGAATGTCATCATTCGACATACGTCCACTAAAAACATTCGACCGTTATACAGGGGGCATACGGTAACGCCCTAAAAAGAGGAGAGAGAAAGAGAGCGAACTCTAGGAGGAAACCGAAGCATCCATGTGTTTTCGGCTTTGCAGGCCTTTCTGCTTGCCAGATGACACCATCCGACCGTTCTCCGATCGTAGCTATCCTTGTGTTTCGAATACCACGACGCACGAGCGCAACGCGCAAAGCAGGAAAAGGAGAGAAAGGGATAGATAGAAACAGATAGATACGCAGAGAGAGAGAGAGAGAGAGTGAGAGAGAAAGGTAAAAAAGAGCCCACCTTGGGTGCTCCCTCGCAGCACGTGGCGCGTGTCCGTCGCGTGCCTTTCGAATCCTTCCTTACGGGATTCGCCCTTTCAGGATTTCTCCATCGTGGTCTCGTTTGAGATTAACGAAAGGAGAACGATCGCTAATTGTCGGCATAACTTATGGACAGATCGGAAATGGATAATTACAACGTGACAAATACTATTCCGATCTTATCTACTTATTTTATTTGATTTTATTATAATTATCTTTGTAAGATCTTACTATTGAAGGTTTTATAGTAACTTTTACTGCTAATTGATTCGTTCTTATTATCAAGGATCATTTTCTCTATTCATCACTGCCAGTTTTACGATCGATCGTAGATTTGCGATAACCAAATGATGATCGTCTAGGACGTATCTAAAAGTATACGAAAAGTGTGAATTCGATTTACGATTGGTTGAATTTTTGATAAAGATGAAAGAAAAAGTAAGACATTTCAACCATCGACCAACTGCGCCAAGAACTCGTTCGATCGCAGCCTGTCGCATCGTACCTATACGTATAAAAAAAGATCCTCTTGGGACTATCCTTTTGAAGTGAAACTAAACTGCTTTGACTTTAAGAAAGAGAAGCGAGGAAGTTGGAGCTACGAGATTAGAATTTCATATTAGATAGGTACATACTTTGCAAAGTTTCGCTTTCATCTTCATCGCTTGCTTTCTACTGTCGTCCTTTTCAGTTTGATTATCTTATACATACGTGTATTGGTATGAACGAAGATTACAAACAATTTGATTGTATATCGACCGCTTGACAAACATCTTATGTAATTGCGGTTAAATCTTAATTGAACCAAGTAATAATTATTAAGTAAGTAGGTACCTACATACTTATATAGATTGAAAGAACGGAGAGAAACGGGAAGAAAGAAAAAGAAGAAAAGAAAATGAAAGAAAAGGAGCATCGAGCGACGAAACTTAAAACGACCGGATGGTATCAACTTTCCTCGCATTAACTCGTCATAATAAAGTAAGATAAAAAAGATGCAAGCAGATACGGAAACGTTTAAGAGACAACGCGCGAATATCGCGAGGTTCATACTTACGTACAACGTACAAAAAAGACTCGGTATAAAAGACGGTCTCGTTTATTCGCGACAAGCGCGAACGCATCGAGTAGACTTGCGAGCAGCTTTTTCGTCGTTCGTGCGTTCAAGCGTGCCCGCAAAATGCATTGCCTGCGAATACACCGAGCCGAGTACGACATGTTACGTATATATACGTACGTTCAACGTAGTACGCGTTTTCTGCACACGACACCGTGCTTACCGATTCACGTTATTTCTGTATTAAAACGTCGCCGTATCACGCATTTATGTCTTTTCTCTTCGGTGCAGTCAACGGATGAATGGAATCTGCGTTTTTCGTACGCTCCATCGACGATTCCTACGATTATCTCTCCTCGTTCGTCCCGTGGAAAGGTCTCTCGATGAGGCCGATGCTGTTTGCGAATGCAGTTAAACGACAGGGCGTTACGTATGCGATATGTGTACTACGCAAATATGTCGCGTCATCACGTACAAATTAGTCAAACGTATCGAAACGATGTGACATTTGTTACAACGAAATGAAATCTAATGCATTAACTTACGGTTGGATAAAATATTTGCGTAATTGCGTAAGAAAAACATAGGATTTTTGCGATGTTCGTGTTCCTACGTATTGAGTTTAATAAATAAAAACGTAATTGAGTTCGCGAAGAGAAACGAACCGACGCTT
This sequence comes from Vespula vulgaris, assembly GCF_905475345.1. NCBI lineage: Eukaryota > Metazoa > Arthropoda > Insecta > Hymenoptera > Vespidae > Vespula > Vespula vulgaris. The sequence continues at coordinate 7,616,835 of NC_066596.1, read as the reverse complement.
CGTACGTCGACATATCGATTTCGAAATCGATTTCAACCAAGACAGACAGCAAGGGTAAGAACAAAGGTATCTCGAGAGGCAAAGAACAGACGTCTTTCTCTCTTCCGGCCACCTCCGCTTTTAACGAGGCATGCATGCGCTTTCTCCCCGAGACGCTCTTTATTTGATCTACGCGTTATTAATGCGCAGGTTGCCCTCGTTACCAAATCGAAACCCATCGGACTTTGAATGTCATGACACTGATACATTTCGATGTTCGATCGAAAGATACAAGTTTAAAACGCTACGTTAGTCGTAAGTTAAAATCATAGCCGAAGGCATTGTCTTTGAGTCGTACTACTTGCTGCACTTTCACATTTATATATCTGGAATAAATGATAAGAGGAAGCAGCACCGGAAATGCGCGTCTCGTTTGAAAAAAAAAACAAAAAAACAAAAAAAAGTCGCTGATCGTTCGCACATGTATTACACGTATAATGAAATTTTTGGGCCAAGACATCGAATAGCGAATCTTATTTTAACGCGACGAAGATGGCAAAGAGTGTTTTTTTGCTTGCTCGTAGGCTTCGTTAAATCAGCCGTTAAAAGAGCCGTTGACAAACGCGTACCGAGAACGAGCGATTGTCTAAAGTTTCACAAGTGGAGAGCGGGAGAGCGCAACAGTGTTTTACGGTCGGTCTCCTTCATGAATCGTAGTGCTTCATTTGATCAGCCTACAAGGGATGAACGGCCACCATACACGCTTACCAGATCCTCCTCCCGCAGGCTTTAAACCAGGTGTTCGGCCAACGACACTGACTCTAACCGGCTGCCGGCGACGTTATAAGTGGTTTAACTCGACAGACTTAAAGTCCGTTTTGAATTGGACAACTGTCTCCCCCGTCCTGGAATTTCACAGGCCGAATCCCTCTGGTTTATACAATACTTAACAGCTCATCGTTAATTTGCCATTTCGTTGTTACGACGAGGCTACGTTAAATCCTACAACACCTTTTTCGTTACGAAGAAGAAAGGACGAATAAACTTGAAATAGAAAAAAGTATACGTTCATTAAGATCGTATAAAATAATGCCAAGTATTATCGCGCATGTCATCCGAAAAACATGTCCATGACGGAACATACCTTACTCAATATCTACAAATCGCTGCAACCTCAGTCGTCGTTGATTTAAAACCATTGACCGGTGACTAAAACGGAATGATGCCATCGTTGGTAATTTGAAGAAATACAATATTTTCTACAAGTCCCGTACATCGGAGAAGAAAACCGGTCCTCGCGCGTCGCCTACTCTTCTTCCTCTTCCTCCTACTCTTCCTCTTCGAGCTCTCGCCGCGTGTCGGTCGTTTTAATCGTCCTTCTTTGGCGGAGCGTGTGCGGGCGTATACGACCGTTGGTGCAGCTGCTTCGCTTTTTCATACACGAGCGCGCACGCACGCATCTTCGCGCTGCGCTGTGTCGATGTTGTACGTGCACTATACCAATACTGATCTAAAGAAACGAAACTCTCACTCGTTGCATCTCTCTCTTTCCCTCCCTCGGTCCCTGTACACGCAGGCGAGCGCGCGCCAGTCGTATCGAATGTTTCCGTCTGAATTATGTACAAAGTCACTTGTACGTGAGAGTTCGCAACGAAAGAACGATCGGATGGACGGGTTATTACATACATACGTAGACAATCCTAGCGAACGTGTTACGCGTTGCTCCGGAACTCGGCTACTGAATAATGCATCGCGGACCGAGTGTGCGTATCGAAGATTTTCGCACGGCAAGTTGACCAACTTTTATCAAGAATCGAACGTCGTTACTACTCGTCACCTTCGAAGGAAAATTACTTTTTACCTAACCTCCCCGAGTTCTTTGGGAAACGGAGATTTATAAGAAAACGCTCGGATTTACATTCGTTATTAGTATACATACGTATACCTAGACGAACCAATAGATGCGCGTTTTGAAAGTAAACTAACGAAAATATGTATCTACTTCCAGCGTTGAGGAGAAAGAAGCAGAAAGAAGAAAGAAAAGAAACAAGTATCCGGAGTTCGCTTAAGGCCGAGTATCGTTACTCGCTACGACAATGCACAGGTGTTTTCAGCCCCTACGCGTTGCTGCACGAAAGAGACGAGCAAGAGCGCCGCACGGCGCGAGGCTTCGCATCTTCGTTTTAGCGTAGCACGCTCGGCTGCGCGAGCGGGAAAAGTCGTTGAGCAGTCTCTCGCTCTCTCCTAGGGAGACTACGATCGAAGGGGTGGGGGTAAGTGGAACTCGGGAAGGGTAGAATGTCCGTGGTTGGTGCTTGTGGTGGTTAATAGTAGAAGGAGCTAAACGCGCCAAGTAAGGAGGAGAGAGAGAGAAAGAGAGGAAGAAGGTGCGCCCGTGCGCTCGTGCAAAGTGGAGAACGTATCCGAGCGGTGGGGGTAAAAGAAGGAGAGACGCGCGTGCTCTCCGTGGGAAAGGTGGCACGTGCCGACACGTGCCCGAAAGTCACGTGCTCCTTGCCGTCATTGGCGTAAGGGGAAACAACGAAAGCTATACGCTGGTGAACATCCTAGCGTTGTTACGTACAAGTTAATTCTTAACTCTATATCTTAGCCGACTTTTCTTTTATCTTGGTTAAAATGATATCGCACAAGGATCCGGCTGATATTCCGTTGCCTTCAAATTTCTCCACGTCACGTTTCTATATTCGTTTAGACACGTTTGTACGATTACTGCCTTACTTACTACGCAGTAACGACGAAGTAAATCTAAAAGGTTCGTGTTACGAGTTCATTTTTAAAAATGAAAGAACTTGTGTTGCGTAGAAACGGCAGATATATACCTATACATGGCATATATATACCTGGGCAGATACATACATATGCGTGTATATGTATATAGACAATTTTTCTAGTATGGGTATTGTGTTTTTTTTCTTATCCCTCCAAATCATACTGTCTAGTCGTACTTTCTAATCACACTTTCTATTGGTAATTAGTTTTCTATGAAACCGTACGCGTTGCGAAATAAATATATAAAAGAAAGTAAATTCATCTCGGATTTCGGCAAGAATTTCGGTAAACGGAACCGTAGGTAAGTTAACCTTCTGCGATAACATGTGGTGCTCGGCATCATAGAGAAACGAAAAGAAAGGAAAAAAGATAAGATTGGCGTTGTACGCCAATGGACGATCCGCCTATTGCCCGTAAAGGGAAGAAGAGAAGGCGGACGTGGTGGCGCGAGGGCGCGCGCGCAAACTCGGCCGCCCGTAGGGAACCGCGTTCCGCTCGATGCATCCGTGGGTGCATCTCTGGTACACCTTCGCCTCTGACCGAACACGACTCTTAGATGACTTTAATGCTCGTTTCCGATATCCTCAGGAATTTACACCAAGGAAGAAAAAGAGGACAGTCACGAAATTACAGGTACTGCGAAAGAAAGGCGCCGATTACGGATTATCGACGGAACTGTAAAAAGCAAAAAGAGGATAGGAAAAATACAACAAAAAAGATGCGTTTGCTTAATTGATCGTTACCGTGGACGATTCAAATGTTTCTTCGCTTGAATGTTTAATTGTCAAACAGGTAAGATTAGGTATTTCAATAAATATTGTTCTTTTCCCGATCGGAGATGGACAGCTATTAGCTACATTTCGAAGTGATATAAATAATAAGACAGAAAGAAATATCGTGGCTGGGCTCATTTTCTATTTCGTCCTATTGTGCGGTTTCGAAGGAGTCTAAAGAAACGGGCGATTAAAGAAGAAAAAAATATAGTTTAACCGCCTTCGGATCAACTTGCGGCTCGATCGTCGTAGAGCTTCGTGTTCCTATTAATTTTCTAATTCAACGAACAATTTCGAAAAGGATTTGTGTATCGAAGAACGGCGGGATCTCGTGCGCGCGCACTCGCTTACGGCCGCGCGGCTCTTAAGGATTAAGATTAACGAAACCACTTAATCTTGGCTACGAACGAGGAGCGCAGGTGGCCAGCCCCCGCCGAGGGTTCGTGCACAAATAAAAAATTACAAATTGAAATGAGGGAGAAAGGATTTCGTGCGGCGGATCTCTCGGTTCGTCAAACCCGGTAGAACAGTGCGCGAGTGTAACGAACGCACGCTCGAGATCGTTGCCGAAGATAACTTCCTCTAAAAATAAACCCATCTGTGTGTAAAGCGTTCTTCTTTGCATAATGACCGATTTTCGAGATCGAATTTTGGTCAAAAACGAACTCGATGGCGGAGCCAACGCGTTTCTATTATGAAAATCATTGATCTTTAAAGGCTTGTTAGCATTTCGTGTTTCTAATCGTTTTTGTATCATATAATTATCGAAGGCCATGCTTCGTACTATTTAGGTACGTAAGTAGCACCTATCCCCTGACGATGACAGGAAATTGATCTTCGATGTACATACTTCGATGTAATCGAATGCGATGCCGTCTTTCTCAATGGGAAACGGCGAAGGCGACACGCGATTCGAGTTCTTGGTGTCAGCATCTTTGGCCCGTCCATTCGCCCGACCGTCCGGCCGCCAGAACGCCCGTCTGCCGGTAATTACTCCGTTCTTGTTAATTACTCCCCTCCTCGTGAAAGCACCCTCTTGGCCCTTTCTTGACCGAGCCTCGCGTCACCTTCTCAACCTCTCTCGCTCCTCGAACCCTCGCTTATTAGACATTTCTACTTGCACCTGCAATTGGAGTTTCGTTCGAGAGAGATCCTCTTCTTCTTGATCGCGCTCGAGTACCGATTTTAGCCCTCGCTCGAAAGAAAATATTTTTAACGCGATGGAGCAACAGAGAGAAAGCATGCTCTCACGTGCACGACCCACGGCTCGTGCCACGAAGAAACGAGAGCAAAAGCGGCTAAGCGTTCATACCTCTGCGCCCTCCTCTTGCACGATTAATCGCATCCTTCCTTGGTTATGTCTCATGATCGACGTAACAAGAATGTTACAAGCATATGCTTTGATATTTTGATACGTAAGTAAGTAGCTACTTGGGCAGAATAGGACTCATCGATTTTCTCTCGTTAGCTTTGCGAAGCAGAGATGAATTGGGAATCATTTTATAATTTGGAAATTGAATTTTTATGCAATATTAATAAGATGGGATCGAAACAAAGCTCTCTTCGTTTCCAAGTTTAAATATATTTAGAAAAGTATTTGTTTAGAAAAGAAATCTTTGTATACCTCTCCGAAGAGAAAAGAAGATGCGCGTGTGAGTCGCGTTATCAGAGGTGAGAGACTCTATAAATATAAAAAAGAAAAGAGAGCAAGAAGAGGGAACAAAAGGTGATCTCCCTGCCGTAATTTCCGGCGATTATAGGGAGAGTCATCCTCCGGAGAAGGTAGACGAAGGGTAAAGAGTCTAAAGAATCAGCACGGTGGGCGTCTACGGCCGTTTTACAGTCGTTTCTGGGGATTGCGAAACTTCCCGTGAATTACGAAAACGGGCCGGAATCGAGTCGGTCGATCTCGAAGACGTCGAAGGAAGGTGGGCAGGCCAAGTGGATCACGCATAGCTCGCGAGATACGTTGTGTTCTTCTCATATCCGCAGGAGTCCAATTTCGCAAAATTACGTATCTACACGTAGGTAGATATAAATTTATATGAATTTATTCGTCTTAAGACTGAACAAAGAGTCGATCGAATTAAAAACTTTTAAAGTTAAATACGATCGATGTAACGTGATTTACAGGCGTGCTTCCTAATTACCGATTTTTTAAACATCGAGACTTCTCTTTATAGAGAAAAAAGGGAACTTGGATGATTTTGAATGAGTGCAGTCGACAAATATAATCAGAAAACATTTTTATCCTTACAATTACGAAGTAAAACGTAAACGCTCTCAAAATCTGACAACGCATTAACGAAACGTTCTAAACGTATGTAGATAAAGTTGAACGAAGGATCGACTATGCGGAGCGAGTAAGTACATAAGTACGTGTGTAAGTAAACGCTTGTATGAAATACTACGTGCAACTGTAGACTTCTTCGACAAAGAGTGATAGAGAGAGAGAGAGAGAGAGAGAGAGAGAGAGATTTCGTATCCTTTCTCGTTCGATTGAATGGCGAGAAAGTTTTTTTGCGGCGTACCGATAACTTCTCTTTCGTGACGTTCTCTTTCTTTTCTATATTAACCACCTTTAATCTTTTTAAGTACACATTTGGTACCTATAGGTATGTATAAAAGCAACGTGCGTGCGATATCAGAAAAGACGAGAGTCAATCTCTTTCTCTTTTTTCCCTACTTTCTTTCTTCTCTGCTCTCATTTATAATTCTTTGTCCTTCGCATAAAGAAACACTTATGGTCTTTCGTTTACGGGAATTTTTTTATCGTTTGACGATACGTTTTTTTTTTTTAACGACACGGTGTTCGAGCGAATAAACGAAGTAAAAATCATTAAATCGTTCTAAATCATAGCACTTCGCGCATTTCTTCGAACAATAAAAATATATTCCCCGTAAAGTTGCCAATGTCGCACCATTTCTCTTTTTTTTCATCTTATCGCTCATGGCTAGACAGTTTATGGTTCCCCGACGCAAGACGGTGAAACAAATGGTTTTAAACGATTTCAATTAATACATATACATATATAGGTAAATATACGAACATAATTAGATAATTTAATGACTTTGTGCAAACTGTAATAACAGTTTTTACAAGATGTTCGAAGGAAGAAATTCTTTCCTGTTAGAAATGGGCCACTGCGGGCGAGCATACTTTTATTGTCTACTAACGTAAACTACTACGTCAGAAGCTATCTGACGGGACACGACGAAAATTATCGCAAATCTTTGATCTAGTCCGTTAAAGAGCTTAAAGCGTCATTTAAAAACACCGATAACCATGATTTACGTAACTTTAGATTAGAACGTTTTAAAGATTAGCACCGAACGCTCTTTTTTCCTTTCGTAACGTGCCACGCCATTCATTCCAGTAAATCCTTTTTTTTCTTTCCTAAAAAGGAAAAGTTTCCTTAGGAAAATAACGCTGACCTGAGATTTTTGACAAATCCCGTAATACGCTTCTTTTATCGAACGATAACGATGCGGTAGCATCGACCAACCTGGCAAGCTTTGATAAGTGAAACTTGCACAATCATTTACGAACGTTGTCGTCGTCGTCGTCGTCGTCGGAAAGTCGACGATGAAGCATAAGCGAGGCCAGCAGGTAGGTAAGTGCACCTGCAGTGCTTCTATAACTACACACATATGGATCGCGTAACCTCGATGTAAAGTAACCTCGAAGAAGAAGGTGAAAAAGAAGGAAGAAGAGGAGGAGGCCAGGAAGAAGGAGAAGGAGGTGGAGGAGGAGAAGGAGGAGAAGAAGAAGAAGAAGAAGAAGAAGAAAAAAGCCAGATGAAACGAGTTAGACCATGAGCAATACTGGACGGCTGGAAGAGGGCAAGAAAAAGAGCTCAGCTATACACGAGTATTGTTCGCACAGCTGTTTCACCCAGTTTTCCAACAGCTCGTCCCATTGCGATGGTAATTTCGTCGGTGTATTGTGTCGGCTACGTCGGAGCGTGTAGCTACTGCTTCTGGCGATATCTCCGTCCACCGAATAACGACGAACGAGCACGACTTTTCGTAGGAGGTCGTGCAAAGATTACCGTTAGCTGATTTTCAATGGCAAAATCAATGATCGACGATCCGCGTAAGTACAGTATCATAAATATATCTATTTATACCTATGTTCGATATCAAGCAGGTAGCAATCGAGGGAGGTACCGAGGCGTTAATTCGAATTAATTTAATCCCAATGGAATTCTATAACAAGAACGCCGTAAATAAGACACCATTCGAACAGCGCCGACTCTACGCGGTTGAGTAAGTAAGTACTCTGAGATATGAGTACTACTGAGATATAATACATAGATTGCTTACTACTTCGTAAGTGTCGGTGTTAGATATAGGAGAGAAGGTGATACGGGGGGCGCTCGATCGAAGGAAGGTGGGATCTAAATCTAAAACTAGGCGGTCCGGTAACGAGGAGGCGGCCTTGTCTCTGCGGTTCTTTCGCTGCGCGTTGCGGCGCCGACGCACTCCCGTCTCTCCTACTTCTCGCGCCGCCGCGCCGCCGCGCCGCGCCGAATCAAATCTGCTCGCGGATCTCGAGTGCGCGCGCACTCGGAGACTCTCTAGAGCCTCGTGCTCGTGCTCGTGCTCATTGGCGTGGTGGGCCGATCAGCTTCGCGAGATGAAACGTATTCAAGATGGATGCGCGAACTCTCCGATAGATCCGCCACAAGTTTTTTCCGATTTTCTTCTATTTTCTTTCTTTTCATCCACTACCGGTGAATCGTCAAATTTACGAAAGTTATTTGGGAATCGTCGATGAAACAATTCGATCGTTTCGTCCAAAGATGTAATCGTAGAGCGTTATTAAGGATAAGCGAGAGAGACAACCGTTTGCCCCTGACGATCGGCGTTTACCAGCGGCGGTGCTCACGATTTCGATCTCCCAAACCGTCCGGACGTATCTCTCTTCGATATGATATGTCGATTGAGAGCTCAAGATGAATCTCGATGAGTCGGCGCTCTCTCGAGTGCTTGGTGCTTGCTTCCGTCGCGATGTTATTTTTGAAACGTAATTGAACGATCATTGCATCCAATGTACCGTTTCGAATCAATCAGTACCTACCAAGAAGCGATTAACGCAAACGACAGAGTAGATTAATCATCAAGATTACGTTCATTTTTCAACCGTCTCTTTAAAAACGAAATCAATTTCTCTCGAGTCTCGAAGAAAAGTAAAAACAACAAGAAAAAACAAAATAGGTAATTTCTACGGTCAACAATTCTAAATCGATATTAAATGAGGTTCGCACTCGATGAATTTGAAATTTCTAATCTTTCGTCTCCTATCTCTTTCTCACGCTGATTTTTAAAGAGCGAGTAGCAGATAATTTGACAGATAATCGCATATATTATCGAAAGAATGAGAGCGACTGTTATTATCAGTTTCTTCGATGATATTGAAACGACGCGGAACGTTTCGAGTCGTAGAAAGGAGAAATAGAGAATTGAGATAAATTCCAAAGTATACCCCTAGCCCTTCCCCGCCCGTTTGCAAGTAGAACGCATCGGAGAAAAAAGTAATCAGAATGAAGTCGATCCATCTACGATCGATCGAACGAGCAAGTCGCGGTGGTAGCAACTTTTTTCCTAGCACGAACGCTGAGAAAATGATTCTGGAGGTGTGAGTAGGCGATGATACATTTTTCTCTCTCTCTTCTTTTTTTCTTCTCACGAATTTAGTGAGACTCATTTAATCGTGCGCCCGATAGAGCACGGACACGCATGCAAATGTGCACGACCGAAACGTTGATGCATCCACACAAAAACATTTTCTGCCCCTCTACTACAAGTCTCGTCCCGTTGAGAAGCTCGTAGTGGAGTGGTAGGCGTGGTCTTTGGATAACTCGTGTGGCGTTCGCTTACATGTCTACGTATCTATACGTGTGCACACGCATGAAGGCACGCACGGGCGCGCAGGTGAGAAGAGAGAAACCCGACCAGGTAAGGGGAAGCTACCGGCGCGGTGGGCCGACTATACGGCGCGCACGCCACTACGCGAGACCGTTCGTACCCTCCGCGACTACACCGGGGTCAGTCAGGGTCCTGCTCTTAGCCAGGACGCTCCAAGACCTTGCGCACGCGGACGACACCGGGTGGCCAGTAAAGGAAAAAGAAAGGGGGAGAGAGAGAGAGAGAGAGAGAGAGAGGGAGAGAGGGAGAAATTGAAAGAAAATTTTGCATTTTTTCGTTAAAAATTTGTACGCCTTTCTCTCGCTTTCTTTGCTGCACTTTTAGCGACGTAGTAAAGCAACAGTCGATGGTATAATTTTGGTGTTTGTTCGCTATACCTTTTCGTCTTGGTTCGGCGAATCAATTCCGATCGACCGGACGAATTAGCAGCCCGACCTGGGTCAACCACGTGATAACTCTATAGAAGCTCGCTTCTCTCCGGAGGAAAGGATCGCGAAGAAGAGATAAGAAAGGATACTTGATAATACAAGCGCATTGGGAACACGTTTCTACAATTTCTGGAAGAGTGCGAGCTAGAAGTTGGACGAACGTTCAACGTTTATACATGAGCGGAGAGAAGTAACCCTGATCCCGTTGCCGTTGCCGTTGCCGTTGCCGTTGCCGTTGAGATTGCGATTAGGAACGTGATGTGTGGTGAGTAATGAACGTCTATGAACGATAACGCGCATTCATTACATTCAAATGAATAATAATGAGATAGCTAGCGAAGAAATCGTCATAGGTCAAACGTGCGTACATTGAAGTCTTTTGTGTGCACATTTATTAGAGAAAAAAGATTAAAGTTTTGCACGAAAATAGATTTACTTCTAATTATATCAATGCGTAAACTATATGGGATTTTTTCCAAACTTCGTAATGGTAAATTTGTCGTTTGATTAGAAAAAGATAGTGATATTGAGTTACTTCTCGTAGGGAAGAAAATTTGATCACATAGGAAAATATGAAAAAAGGACCCGACTAACGTTTTTTAAGAATCGAAAGTGGTGGCAGCAATTATTGAGATAATTAACGAATAAAATTATACGTACGTCGATGAAAGCAAGTCATCGCCGACTGGTAACGTTTAGTATAGCTCGTTGTCGTATATATTTGTGTAGTTTAGATATTGTAAAAAATATTCGGATTATGCCACAAGGTAGAATTCATTCCTTTGAAGGTATCATACGTAACGTTTCATCGTATCGTTGCTTTCTGCTTTCTCGATTCTTCCGTGTATTCGTAACTTTACCGAAAAGTTGTCGAAAAGCGATCGGAAACACTTGAGTACACATATTTCGGGCTATTAACGACGTCGCAATGTCAATACGTTCCTATCAATCGCAGTCGATTCATGATTATTTCGAGATTTCCATGAATATTCATTGGACGGATAACGCAATCGTTTCGTTATTATCATTTATCGAGGACGTTTCCGTTTTTCTTTTCGCTCGGAGCCACACGTCGCTTTGGTCGATTTCGCCGCTACATTCTCTTTTATCCAGATTTTTATTTCAAGTATTTTTTTTTTTTTTTTCTTTTCTTCAAGCGCATCGAACTCGTGCCAATCGCGATAAGTTTAATTAAGTAAATGCACACGTACTTAAGTATGGGATGAGCTAGCTCGAGATTCGCGCACGTAAGTACACGCGTACATTCTTTGGTTTATATTCTTTTGTTTTCTCTCTTGCAATTGGTCGAGTATTTAGTACTTGTTAGAACGATCACGGATTCTCTATTAGCCGTTGATCGATGGTTTCGAAATATTCAATGCGGAACGAACTCTTTTCGTCTCTGCTCTCTCTTGCTTATCGCTTTGTACTGTGCATTATGCAACAGCAAAAAACGTCGGAAGATTGTAGCGACTATATGAATGATATGAATGATAATTACGATTATAACAAGTTACATTAAAATTTGTAGTGGTTCGTGAACGATGAAATCCGCTCGTATGATACCTTGGTCGTTACCTTACCTATGTTATATACTTTTCGACCCAACAACGTCGCAATGGGCTAAGTGTATGTGTTTTTAATCTCATAAATAATTAGCATATCCGGTAATAACAATGCGAGAGTCGTATTAATTAAACACTTTATCTATGCAAACCAATCGACGACTCGTTATGCCATTTTATCGGGCTATGTTTTATGCAAGAATTTTACGCGCAAATCTTTACAGATTTATTCGACGTGATGATATTGAATTGCGATTAGAATTATTTCGAATGCATGAACGAATAAAAGGGCCGAGAACACGATTGTTATCGAGGAACCTTGAAAGTCTTATTATTTTTCTACTCGATCATGCTCGATCATTTACAACTATGCAGATAGCGATGTGTTTGATCAGTTGTTACAATTTTTCCGACGTAGTAATTATTTGTAAACCGTAATTGAGTTATATATAAACACTTGTAACATGCTCGGTCGGCGGATTAATAATTGCGATTGCGTAAATATCGCATTGGATGTCGTATGACAACGACGATGATAATCGTTGCCATAACACTCTCGCGAAACAGATATTATCGCAAGGCAGTAACACTCGTCGCGAGTCTTATGATAATTAGTGAACAGGGCTTGCAAAAAATAACAAAGAAAATCTTCCAAATGTAAAAATAGCGCAGACCGAAATTCAAACAAATTACGCAGGTCGCGAGTAATCGCGAAGATAAGGAAGAAATTCAAATATATGTACGTACGTACACGAAACATTTGAATCACGATGGAGTCAATACAAACATCTTTCGATGTCGAGTTGGAACAAGGTTAAAGAATCTTTAAAGAGATTCTTTTACGCATCTTTTAGATAAATACGTGTGCGCGCGCGCGTGTATATATACGTATACATGCATACATCATACATGTGTGTGTGTGAGTGTGTGTATGTATATAGACACACACACAATCGTCGAATCGGCGATAATTAAATTCATTCTTGTTGATTGGAGAAATGATTCGACAATGTGTAGATAACACATTTTCAAGTAAGGAACACGTTCTGATATTTCGAGTGTCGTCTTTATTTTACTTTCATTGTTCACGCCCCGCTTACATTCAGGCGTCTTCCTAAGAGAGACAAACAAAAGACGACACTTCACCACATTCGCTATCAGACCGTTCTAAACGATGCGACGCGATGCGACGCAATCATAGAGAATCGACTAGTTGAATATTTTAGTCTAATTAGACCTTGAAAGTGACCACGTATATTCTTGCCTTCGCTTTGCTTTTTTGCTTAACTAAATACTTATGAATATAAATACTTACGAACTACTAAACTAAAAGAGAAAGAGCATCGATGTGTAATTGATGCAAAAATCGCCTTCATCGTATATAGAATGTGACGACGCTATTGAAAACGTCCTTCGTTTCGCGTTATACGATACTTATGCATACATACGTGTGTAAGTACGTACGTATATTCTGTCTTCAAATTTGAAACTGTATAAGATTATAAATCGTGAAGCGCATAGTGCATCGAACGAACGTTATTGTCTCCGTTAAACGACTAACTCGGTTTGAACGCGAACACGCTCACGATACCTATCATCTCGAACGTCAGTATTTTAAATATATTCCGGAATCACATGAAACGTCATAGATCCCGTCTTGCACGCGAGACTTTCCCGTTGGTACCCGTTAATCATAAAAATCGTTTATTACGGACGATTCGCCTAGTTTTATTTATAAAAACGAAACAGGACATACGAGCAAGTTCCTGTAGGGAGATAGAGAATAATGAAAATTCTCGAGATCGCTTTTTTTACGAAGTTAGGATCAGGACGCAACCCTAGGAGAGCTCGAAAGTTGTCGTCCGTACGCACGCACGCACGCACGCACGCACGCACGCACGCACGTCGCCCGCACGCACGCATGCACGTGAAACGTATGTATTCACTTGCTTTTATTACGCTCTCACTCGTCGAGCAATCACGCCTGGTCGACCCAAGATTAGAATCTCGTCTCCCGACGAGTCAGCTAGGACGATACAGGATGTGCACGCACACCATGCGACATATATAATTCATTCCGCTCTTTGGCCGATATAGCGAGTACTTACGTGTCGCCTTGTTTTCGACCGACTGTGCCAATGGGGTAGATACGCGAGAACCGTTGACGCATCGAGCAACGTTTAAATACCACACTCCTCGTTTAATCGCCGTCATCCGATTTATGCTAAATACATATTCTACCTGTTCGATATCTTTCAGCAGAAAACAAAACATTCGCTCGTTCGTCTTTTTTCCAAGCGGAACGTTTATATATATCCGAGTGCTATGTATTACGCGTACGAGGCGTGTTTTTTAAACGTCGTCCGTTTTACGAAGTAGAGAAACTCTCCTTAATTGCCGTCGGCGACGAATGTCTTTGGTCAGATTCGTATTTGTCATCGACGCCTGTCAATAATTTACAAGGGGCGTTGCGATAAATAATCTCGTCTACCGTCAAGTTCGTCTTATCGTCAGATTTTCGTTAGTAAAAAATAATAGTTTTCTAAACTGAAATTCAGAGACAACGTTGCCGGGCTCACGGGCGCGACACGTGAAAGACGTGGGTCACTGTCCACTGGGACGCCCACGTCGTCTTCGAGGAACGACAACGTTCGACCTCATGCTGCAGTTCGAACAGTTCGAACGTTGAAATCATTTTTCACCCATCCTTCAACGGACACCTCGCACCAACGGATTAGTCCTTATTTGTAAAAACGCTGACTGGCATCGTCGGCTGACTGGCAGCCTTCGAAACGATGGCAAACTAAGGAACGCATGGTGTGAGATTTTGACGGTAGGCTTGGTAAGAACGAAAAATACTACCTAAATACGCGCGATACGAAAAACTTAGCCAGGTCCATGGCGAAGACAATAGAAATATGTGCTTACGTACGTAGACACACCGTTTGTAAAGTAAACCATTCGAAAGTATATCTTTTATCGATCTTTTCTTAAATTCGAAAAGACGGCCCTCGTACAACGTCGTGATTCTTCATCGTCGACGTGCGACATTATCCCTTCGAGAAAAAGAAATCGACTGACTTGTGTCGCAGTATCAAAGATAGATGCCATTTCGCTTCCGCGGAGAGAAGCATCTTGCGAGAAGGAGAGAAACGAATTTCTACGATGGCCGATGAATTAAGGCGGCGCGTCCGAGGGAAAGCTTGAGAGACTCGTTCTCGGAGACGACGCGACGAGCGATCGTACACGTCGAACCTTTGAAATTGGGATTGGATTTGCAAGGAACGTCGTGCGTCATGAATCTGCGAGTGATCGCGCGTGCACCCGATTTTTCCACTTCTCTTTAGGTCGGCCGAGTTTTCAATACTTAGGGACTGAGAAGGGACTCGCTCGTGCGAGTAGGCTAAGCCAAAGGGTCGTCTATGCGAGAGACGATATATCATATTTTCGGGCAGCTCCGATATCGAAAGCGGTAGGACCACCGAGTACGTTCGAGCAGAGCCGAGCGCGAGAAGTACTTCCCTCGTTCACTTTCCGAGCGCCACTTTCTCTTGGCATCTTCTCCGTTTCGCTGACACTTCTTCCTCGAGATATTCGAATTATCGATAATTACTACCGCTCCAGATATTACCGAACTCGAATTTTTCGGGGTTACGCGGAATTAACGATCGTACGCGTACGTGCGTACGATCTACTTGGCGGGGCTCGTGTCATCGAGCGTATCCAATACCGGTTTTCGAACGTTCGACTATCGTTAACCGGCTCGTATATCGAGCAACGTTTCGGTGCTTCTTCCCAGAGAAGATAGCCCAGTTTGATTGTCTTCCGTCGATTTATCATGCGTGACGTCACACATTCGCTTCTACCCGCCTTCGGTCAGTCGTCGGTCAGAGGGAAACATGTCCGATTGAAAAGAAGAAACATTTTCTTTCGAATCGGGTATAATCGTAATTAAGTAGCAAGCGATATGGCACTAACCATCTTCTCCGTTCCCAACTGTCGAAACGCGATTGTCACGAAAAGCAGCTTTGCTCTAAGGAAGGAGCTCTAGTCGGAGCTCGTTCTACGTTTACTATTGTATATTTGTTATCATCTTAATTAGTTTCCGTAGCAAATCGTTAAAATTGCTCGTTCTCCTATCTCTCGCAATAATGGCTCATGCGCGAGCCATTATAAAAGCTGCGTGAATGACAGACATTACCGCGAGCATAAAAGTAGTAAAAGTAGTAAAAGTGGTCGAAGGTTCAGGAATCGTGGAGATCATCGGCAATGAGGTAGAGGTAAAATAAATGCGAGCACGATCGCGTAATACGAAATAACTCGATAGATCATCCTCGTTCGTCGCATGCAATTACATAATAGGTAAGTACTTGGAATATCGACCGAAATTACGGTCTGATAAGAAACTACGAAGCACGTTTAAAGGTAACGTTAATTTCAGCCATCTTTGCCAAGCGATCGTCTCTTAAAAGAAAGAAAACTTTGGATTTTCATTTTAGCAGGGAGTTGATCGCATTCGTGTGAAATTTCAGAAGCGGTTCCACGAACTTGGCACATGAAACCGGAACTTCACAGCGATCCTGTAGGAGTTCCGGTGGGAGCGCTGTCGCCCCCGGCCACCCTATCGCCTCCCAGTAGCCCCAACGTGACGTTACCACCCTCTCCTTGGAGCCCAGGCGCTCCGGGAAGCAGCGCGAGCAGCGCTGCCTTCTCGAATCTTGCCTCTAACTTCTGCGTACCTGTTCCGGACCGTTTCAGCGCTTTTACTCTCGTGTCCGGATATGGTTCGGACCTGCGACTACAAAATTTGCCTCATACCGCGAACGTAGCTACGCGAGGTAAGACCCTCTTCCTCTCTCTCTCTCTCTCTCTCTCCATTTTCTTTCTCCACGAGTCGATCGGTGTATAACTTGATAAGAAATTTTTCGAACTACGACATATACCATTTCTCACGATTTAGAGGATATTTTTATTTTAGAGATGCGTTGCGGTCTGATGTACAGTGGTTACGCGACGTCCGGGACCACTTGGTGGACCCGAAACGTAGGCTTTCTGTTGCCGCATTCCCTTCTGCCGCCGTTAAGAATTCCAGCTCAGCAAACGACACCGGTCGCCAATTGTTCGCCCATCCATCCGGAACCTCTAAGCCCGGTCAAACCAGGCTCGCCGAGATGCACCACGGAAAAAGCTGCAATCGGTGAGAGACTACACCTGATTCTGTAATTTGCGACTGTTGCCGTTTCCGTAAATTCTAAATTTCCTAATATATGTTTTTTTGAAATTCTTCTACGACCGCTTCAAATAGGAATAATTAAGAGTTGTGACGACACGACTACCTATCGTTCGACCTATCGTCGCGTGATTACGAGGAATCGGATAACGAGACGATATGTAGGAGGACAATTCCGTAACAAACATAAGCTCGTAAATGGCGACGAATGGTCGTACAAAAACGATCGGCAAAAGAGGCTAGAACAAAGGCTAATCGCGCAGCTGCTACCGTTAAAAGCGTCATTTTTCGTTGAACGTACATAGACGAGGTTCTTACAAGTCATCAATTATTTTCGATAATGCTCTTCAAGCTGACGAAGCGGTATTACGCTTTATTTTAGGTCGCTAAACGGTTTCAGGCGTGCGAATTTTATCGCGTAAGAAATAGAATATTCCATTTTGCTATTACAGACAAGTCGACATTTCGAGCAGTCTCGGTATCTCGGCAGAATTCAATCTTATCGAATTGCGAATACGTTCACGAGTCTGATTAAATTCATTTACGCGAGTCCTTTGCGTTTCTCTCTCTCTCTCTCTCTCTCTCTCTCTCTCGCTCGCTCTCTCTTTCCCTCTATCTACCCATCTATCTATTTTGAGTCCTTCATACTCGTCCGTACAATTTTGATAACTCGTTTTGGTAGCGATCGTTTCGAAAGTTCTTCAAGAAAACGCGCCTGACGTAGCAACGTGTTTACGGTGTCTTCGCGAAAGATAGCAAATAGTTAAATACCCAACTCGATAAGAATAAACGGCCGATACTCTTCTACTACTTTTTCCTTATACGTAAATACGGGACGAAGAAGAGGAAATGCGATGCGAAGCACGGCAAATTTTGTGTTTGTTGGTGACTCGTTAGGACGATACTCTTTTGCTAAAAGATTGCACTATCACGTGAGCGTATACGCGCAGTAATCAAGCGATAATTCTATTTTTAGTAGCTGAAAATTTTAAAATTCTAGAAATTCTATTTTTAGAATGCGCGCACTTTTTGGTAACGACTTTAAACGTGAGATCAGAGAGAGAGAGAGAGAGAGAGAGAGAGAGAATTTGGATGCTCGCGCGGTATTCGCAGCGTTAAGGTTGCATCTAATTTCAATTTGCACCACGTGTTTTAGAGGAAGAAGTACCTCTGAATCTTAGCACGAAACCAAACGACGTCTCGTCGAACATCACCAGGAAGAATGAAATTTGGTCGCCTGGATCAGTTTGCGAAAGAGAGGCCAGAGAAACGAAAGCACCGTCTTCTAAAAATCCTTTGGCGACTTCTATAATCAACAGGCAAATTCATCATTCACCCCTCACTCCATCGTCGTCGTCCGAAAGAAGCTTTCAAGTAAGTCGCTTTCTCTTTCTATATCATCTTTTATGTAGATATATTTCATCGAGCTTTATCAAATCAATTAGCAAACAAGTGCAAACTGAAAATCTACGGATGTACATTACTCGAGTACGTGTATGTGATGCAGTGTACGTATAGCGCATGTAACTACTCGTCAAAGTCACATCTCGATTAGGAAGGGATACACTTTGAAGTATATTCTCTAATCGATTACGAGGACAGATACGATTGGATTTTCGAAACGTCCTAACTTATCCGGATCGAGAAACGAACGTCGTAGTAGCCGAGAAGCGCGAATCGTCGAACGCCAAAGATCGACGATAGGCCTTCGAGGAAGTCGAGTGGTATCGGTCCTGGAAATCTCGAAGTTACCTTCCACGACACGCGCGCGCGCGCGCGCGCGTACACGTGCACAAAGACACACGGGTTCTCTCTCGCTCCCTCTTTCTCTGTAGCGAATGTGCACCTTTAGGTGGCTCGTGCGTGGGTTTACCGTACGAAGTCGATTTTACGAGCTCGACTGGGACACTCGACTCGAGACTTTTATCGGCGCGCTCTTCTTTCGCGCGAACGTAAAAAGCAACTTGGATTTCCATCCGGCACGGCGCGGCACATGACTCTCCGCGAGAGCAACCGCGGATCTCGACGATCAAAGATCAAGACCCTCGGCGTAGCATTGCATATGTATGTGCGCGTGCAACCGCTCTCTCTCTCCCCCTCCCGATCTTCCACGCCGAGCGTCCTCCGCAAAAAATGAAGACTCCGTCGCAACGCCGATTTGCCGAGGTTAATCGCCGTACCTGATTCTTTTTACGATCAATTTGCGAAGCCGCGCGAATAAATTCTCTCCCGTGCGCGCGAGCTTCCCTCCAGCATCTTTTCTTACATCTCCAAGTAGTCGCGAAACAACCGATACTCGATCGCTTCCGCGCGGAAATATCGACCTGACGCAAGACTTGCACGCTAAAAAATGTCTACACCAATATGTTCTATACTATGTACCTTTGAACGGTTTTGAACAGTTTTTAAGATAAAAACGTAGCGCAGGCAAATCCGTGGTAACGGGAAAGGAAGAGAAAATGAAAATTTCCAAGTTCTCCTCCCTCCCATCCTCCACTTCCCTTTCTCATCTTATTCTCGAGCGTAAACGAAACAAACGAAATCCGCGATTTCGTGGTGAAAGAAGAAACGACGTGTCTTTGATTACGCCGATTTCAGGAGTCACGCGATCTGAAATTCCTGCGAAAGTATATAAGTACCCCCCAGGAGTCGGTGCCGAGGAAACGGGTCAAACGTTTTGACGTGTACGTACGTCGTACGTATGGATACGTGTGCATACGTAGGAACGTACGTATCGGTGAGGCTACGTCGTAATTACGCCCGATTCGATGGGAGCTCTCGAACTCTCTCAGCAGTGGTTTTACGTCCGACACGTAACTGTAATGCGGACATATTAGGATATGCGGGCCAGACGCGTCACGTCGTTTTTATTTCGGAGGACTGATTTTATTTTTCCAAACTCGACCCGAGTTGCCTGCCGAGTGCTGGGCCTTTCCCGATCGGCGAACGAAACGCGACCTCTTACCGCTTTTCGCTCGACAAAGAGTGTTTCCAATGCGTGCTTCTCAAATAAACTCATATCCGTTCTATCGCGTCGAATAGCCGTGACGGTATGAGAGTTGGATTAAGAAAATCGTTGATTCTGCAAAGAAAGGTCAAACTCGAAAGGTCAACGCTTCGAATTTTCACGCTGGCTCCTTGTCTACTGTGTTATTCGAAGAAAGGATAAAAAACGGAAAGAAAAAGAAAGGAAACTAAAATGGAAAATTCACACGGAAGGTATCGATGTCGATCGTTGGCGAAAGTCTCGGTCAGGTCAAGCGACAGCAGCAGCGACAGCAGCAGCGACAGCAGCAGCGACAGCAGCAGCAACAGCAGCAGCAGCAGCATCTCGTAACGCTCGCGGACGTCTCCCTTTTGTCTCGAAGCGCCACCGGAAGCGAACACTTTCGTGTCGTGCGACTACAATGGCGTGCTCCACTCCCTACCCGCTTTCATTCCCACAATCCATCGCTTCCTTTGCGACTCTTGAACGAAGTGCCGCGGTGCTTATTAACGATCTCCCTTACCTCCTTCGTCCTTCCTCCTTTCTCACTCTCTCTCTCTAATCCTGTCCCCCTGTCCCCGCCAGCTTTGCCGCTGATCCACAAACGGGACGGGCGTTTTCACCGAAGCGACTCCTCTCCGCGGTGTACCGAAGCAACGGGGTATTTATTTCCTTCCTTTTCTTCCGAAAGAAGAAAAAAACAGTCCAACCGTTATCGATACCGTACACCTTTCCGTTATCATTCAACGTAATTGCCATTGTCTTGCGATTATTATCGACCTTGAAAATCAACAGGAGGTCAATACGGATGTTAATAAATTTTAACGAATCGACGAACGACGATCTCCAACGGCGGTGGTCGTTGACGACGATCGCTGATTATCACAAAGAATCGTAAACTCGTAATAAGTCGAAGAACCGCAATCGATTCGGCGCGACGGGATAGAAACGATGGCTTTTGACAAAAGCTTCCACCGAGAGGAAGTTTCTTTTTCCTGCTTAGGAAGGATGCGTTCGTGACGAAAGAAGCGAACAGCAAGGACGAGACTCGGATGCTTTTCGTCGACTTTGAACCGGCTTTGTCGACTTTTCCCTTTATATTTCGTTTTGTTTCTTCTTTTTTTCTTCTTTCCTCCGTTTGCCTCCTTTGCGTCGAGGACGCACGTATGAAAGCAACGATCAAAATCGGGGACACCCCCTGCCTCCATCCCTTTACGAGTCGTTTCACGTTCGACAACGCTCCCGTCCCACGGGGACGCGCGAGAACGGGTTTTGGTGTTTCAGCATCGAACGTTATCCGACGATGCAGGACGAGTCCCGTCTCGCGTTCAAGCGGGAAAAATGTATTTGCACGGTGGGCGATCAAAAGGGGCTGAGCCACGATTACGTCCGAAAGATATCGGGCCGAAGTATCAGCTAAGCTATCCCCTCGTGCCTGTCGATGTTTCGGGGCTTAGCGTTAAAAGCGCAATCCATAAATCGATCGTCGGGACCGAACGAAAGGAAATTGAAAAAAGCGGAGTTTGGAAACGCAAAAGGATACGCGCGCGCGCGCGCGCGCGCATACGGGAGTAGTGTTTCGAGTTGGTTACGATCACGCACGATTCTACCCAGCCGCTTACAAACCTACATATGTACTTACTTACGTATATTGTCCGGAAAGAGACACGCGTGTTGCGCGTAGCATTGTGACGACTGGCGCCTCCGCTACAATGAGTCGAGAAAGATAAAATGAGCACAGGTGCGTCGGCCGTCCCGTCTCGGCGCGGCGCGGCCCTCTTGAAGGTGTCCCTTCCTTCTTCTTCCCCTCCCTTTTTCTCTTCTCGTTCCCTTCCTCGACTCGACGATCGGTTTCATCTTACAATCCGAAAGGTCTTTGCTTACGCTTCCTCGTAGATTCGCAGTGCGTCTCTAGAATCGACGATATTTGAACGACACATTCGGAGAGAGCGAGGACACGCAGTCCCGATACGCGAGAAGCTACATAGATTTGACGAAGCGAACGTTGAAGATCGTTACACGCTCTATTCTCCGAGCGATGGAGCACACATGGACGGATAAAAATTCCGTTGTTTAGGTAAAACTGCGTTCTTCCACGTGCGCGAAAATGGGCCGCGGGCGATTCGTCGGATATCCGACGAGTGGCAACGAAGGAAATGGAGTACAAAGAGAACGGAAATTCATTCTGTCTCTAATTCCTTCTTGAATTGATATAAGAACAAAGGGGATGAATCGACAAAACTATAATTGCATGCTTACTTCGACACGCAATTCCTGTTCTCTCTGGCTTGATAAGTACACCGAGTCGCAAGTGCCAAAGGCACCTGTCCCGGCTACGAAGACGTAGATTTTTCTTCCAATTTCTGGACGAAGTAATACCTATCTCTGTCCATAGATAACGATCGTTAGAGGTAGAAAGGTTACGTTAGGAGAGCGCGTAAAAAGCGAAAAGAGAGAAAGAAAAGTTTTAACGCGACTTTTCGAACGGAGTATTAACCCGAAAAACCACGAAATCCTTGTTACAGTGCAAACAATGCGGGAAAGCATTCAAACGGTCGAGCACGCTCAGCACTCACCTTCTAATTCACTCCGACACGAGACCCTACCCCTGTCAATATTGCGGCAAGAGGTTTCACCAAAAATCGGACATGAAGAAGCACACGTACATTCACACCGGTGAGTATCCTATATACCGATATGCACGTACGTACGTACATGAGTTAGCAGATCGATTGATGTTCCAGAGTGGTTCGAGAAATTAATGAAAATCGATAACTCGAATTATATCACGAATAAATAATGAAAATGCATAATGCAGACGATTGCGCATTAACGTTATAGAGGAAAACTTATCTTCCGATAAGAGTCACGGATAATTTTTCAATTAATATTCATCCGAGTTGGAAAGCTTTTTCTATCGTAGGACGAAAGCGTTGCGAAAGCTTGCCACTTTGGTCGATACATACTTACTCGCTTGCGCGCACACACAGCCCTGTCCGTTGTATTTAATAATTCCAACGGTTCGTAACAAGAGAGAAGCGACAGGGCAAACTATTCTCCGTTCTTGGTTACCGTTCGAGTTCGATCGCACGAGCTTCTCCATTTTCGCTCTTTTTATCGCTCATTGTTTTCGGGGTATCCAAAGTACCCCGCGTCGTAGGCACGAGCCCAACGACAAAGTTCAAGACGATCGAGTCGCTAGAGCGGTTTACGAATTATTTACGAAGCCCGCTTGTTGCCACTACGTTACATTATTCAGAGTTCCTATTGTTGCCGTACGATCGACGAAATGTTTCAACATAAGTCCGTGCGTTTCACGACCGAAGGAATAAATGAGAAAAAGGATACTCTTTATCGTGTTTTCCGATAATACAGAAATAATTCCGTATCTTTCCTAGACGTAGTTTTACGAAGTCTCGGTACCTCCCGTTGTACGTTGTATGCGCGCGCGTGTACGTTCTTCTCGATTGATTCGACTTTCTCTTTTGATAAAAGGATACGCTTTTATCGATAGGCGCGCACCTACGCGCAACGTCGAGGTATAACGTTGATGTTCCTCTTCTTCGTTGTTACTTAATTACGATCGAGACGAACGAAACGTTGCGAATAATCAATTGCGATTAATTTCAATTAGAAGATAAAAAGTGCGTGCGTTTCGTTCCGGGAAAAAATCCGACGAAAGAGCGAGAGGAGCTCGCGTTGCACCGCATCGCGTCGTCTCGTATCGCAACGAAAGGTGAATCCGTTTCGTGCGCGTTATCGCGCAAATGGAATTAGGTAGACGGTGAGCCGCGTGCGTTTACTCGGTCGAACATGCAGCCCGAACAGGAGAAAGGAAAAAAAAACGAAAAAGAAAAAGAGAGAGAGAGGAGGAGGAAGAAACATTGGGCATTTGCGTTCGGCATCATGGTCGGCATCATACAATCGAGGTTATATCACGATGTTAGCGCACGTTGACGCATACAAGGAGCGCATCGTCGTCCTAACATCGTCGCGGTCACCGTCCGGTATTATATATATATATATATATACACATACATACATGTATATATAAATACATACATACATATGTACGTACGTACGTATACATGTATATGTGTGTGCACACACGCGCGCGCGCGCATTTATATACACAATAATGCTTCTAGGCTACTTCTGTCGTAAGCACACGTTTGCGAATCACGCATACGGCGTATAATAGTAAGTACTATACGAGTATGTAAAGTCGATAGTTCTCTTTATATGGAAAGTGGGATCCAAAGTGACTACGATCCTTTCCCCCTTTTTACATTTCCTTTCTTCCTTTAGACTTCATAATTTCTACCATTAGACTTCCTAATTTCTTTCTAACGAGACTTTTCATATTACCTTAGTCTCCCTCCGAGCATGACCCCAGACTTGGACGATACGTGAGGTTGAACGCGTCGTTGTTTAATCATTTATTATTAGTCGATGCTTGAATTACGCATTATATTTCTAAACTTGAACAAGGATTGTGCGTACGAACGTAAGAATTTTTGAAGTTGCAATCAACGTTGCCTACGTTGCAAGAGATGACAAATGCGAAAAAGGATGCACGAATATCGATGTACTTAATTGGACGTTTAGATTCGCGATCGTGGCACCGTAGCCGCTTGTCTGCATAGCCTCTTTTATGTCCGTCGTAGCACGTAAACGAATCACGCACGGTACGGTAGGAAGGTATGACACGACTGTCGGGTCGATATTTTGTTAATAATAAGAAAAAAAAGAAACAAAACAAAAAGTAAAAAAAAAGAGAAAAATCAAAATATTATGATCTTGTGGAAAATATAAAGAAGGAAAAAGGAAGAAGAAGAAAAATAAACGAAAAGGATAAAAGAAGAGATTTTCTTTAAGAAAATTTTATATCAATCGTCGTACGTATAAAATTTCGACTGAAAAGATCCTTCCTGACGATGAGATTTGCTACTGCTTCGAAGCAATTAAGTCTCTCTTAGAGTTTATCGAGAAAATAGGATAGCGTCTCGCGACTCGTATCCAATGAAAGAACGATCCCTTATGCCACGAGCTATGTTCCCTAGAAGGGTAACTCTACTGGAAGCGTAAACGACTAAGGTTAAACCGCAACCACGCTACCTTATAGCGTGGTTAATTCAAACGCTCTGCTAGTTTCGCCAACAGCCCTTCCAACATATTCCTTCGCTTACAATTAGATTTGTATCTTTGAGTAACGTGATATATCGGGGACCAATTTCAACTTGATCCACTTAATTGAAACGAATGAAGTATCGAAGCGTCGACGACGTAATCCACTTCGCACGCAAGTAGTTATCCTTGACGAGAGATGGTTAAAAGACACGGTTACCGCGACGCCAAAGGATCCCCTTTGAAGGAACTTGGTTAGTTCGTTCCTTATCTTGTACGATTATGCCGGATGATACTTTTTTTCTGCATGTCTATTAAAAACTAACGATAATGCCTATCTGATTCATATCGAAGAGTAACGCGAGCGGCGATATATTTTCCTTCGCTTAATAATAATAATGGGAGGAACGTGATATCGATCGTCGTTGTTAAGTACGAGCATAGCAAACTTCCCCAAATCTCTTCCTTCCGGGAACGAGCTAGGAAGTTGCTATCACGCGGCCAGAAGGTACCTACTAACTTTCTGTGTGTGCGTAGAGAGAGAGAGAGAGAGAGAGAGAGAGAGAGAGAGAGAGAGAGAGAGGGTGAGGGAGATAGGCATATAATATATCGTAGGTATCGTAACGCGCGCACAGGCACAGGGAGGATCGCGCGTGTGTCATGCATCGCGCAGTGTCCTAATAACGGTTATATACGAATCGGACACATGTCTTTATTGATGCGAGTATGACGTCCGATGTCTGACGTCCGCTCAACAGCTGACGCGATCCGAACGAAACTCCCATGAGATTCGTCCGCGAGCGCGTCCGCGTCGTTTCGATTCGGAATTTTTATTTATTTATCGAACGGTCGCGCGATGGAATGTTCGATAATTTGCTTCTTCGTTGTCGCTTTCTCTTTCGAAATACGTAGAAAATAAGGTCGATTACGCTTTAACGTGTCGATTTAATCAGCTGCGCGAAGAATACATTTTCTCCTGAGAACGAACGGGAAGGAGCGCTTGTACGATGAGAAACGGTCTGTTTGCCGCGCACTAAGTGAGTTTCCGGCACGACACGCGCCACCGTGGCACGAGCCACCGAGGGGAAATGAGGTGGTGTTGCGTGCTAATTACTAATAGGTGGGGAGGACCCCTAGTCCTTTGCTTTCATCGTTTCCGCGCGGGAACGGTTCTAACCGGTAAAGTAGCTAAATGCGAGAGGACGGACGATTAATACCGAGCTTAATTCTATTTTCACGCGATCTCTGCCCGATTCGAAGCCCTCTCTCTCTCTCTCTCTCTCTCTCTCTCTCTCTCTCTCTCTCCATCTCCCTCTTGGTGCACTGAGAGAGATATGGAGAAAATACCAATCTAAATTAAACGTTTAAACGTTCTCGTCTAATCGTAAGCCTTAGAGTATCTAAACGAACGAAGGAACGATTGCACTCGCAGTTAAGTGCGTCGCAGTCTTATCTATACTATTCCATGCGTATCGAACGAAGGATAACGACCAAGTGATCGCTATTGTTTATGACTCGACAGATTCCGACCTCGATTATCGTGACGCAACCCCGTCTTGTTCATTTTACTCTACGTTCCTACGTAACTCTAAGGTAACTCTAAGGCGTTTCAGGCGATAAATGTTCCAAACTGAAATGCGGGTAATTAACGTGCAGGGACCTATATATGTATATGTATACCTACGTATGTATACGCGTATATACAATATATACGCGCTACGCTATGATTTACTCCCTACAGGATTTGTCGATTTATTATCGTTTTGATGAAACTTTGAAAAAGTCTATCGACGTTTTCGTTGCTTACTCTTGAACCTTTCATTCTTTGTAACATTTTTATCGTTTTTAACAAACGATTTTGACGTTTACGACGCTCGTCCGTTCGTAAGAGCGGAAAAATACTTTTCTCTGCAATACATATCTACGTACGTATGTACCATGTACGATTGTGCGAACGATAATTACATTGATATCGTCGTCGTATGACAACGTATGTTCTAACCGTACAAGGTTAGATACAGAGAACGATTCACATATCGATCAAAATACGTGTATTTTCTTGGCAAGAACTAGAAAATTCGAAGGATTTTTTGCTTTGGAATCAATCCGTTCATCGTTCCGTCGAGGGATCGCGATCTCGCGATCCGTTAAATTCCTTAATCC
The DNA here is from genome assembly GCF_905475345.1 of Vespula vulgaris. Lineage (NCBI taxonomy): Eukaryota > Metazoa > Arthropoda > Insecta > Hymenoptera > Vespidae > Vespula > Vespula vulgaris. Next base: position 7,589,863 of record NC_066596.1, on the reverse strand, counting down.
GTAGAAATCGTTTTGCTCGGGTATTGGCACATATTTCCATCCTATTCGTCCATATTCATCGTATTCATCTGTTAACGTAAATACCTTTTCTTGGTTCATCCTTCTTTGTTCGTTCCGCCTAGAAAATTACGTTTTCTTTTGTCCACCGTCCTCCTGTACGTCCCCATTTCCGATCGTTACTTCGCTTTGCTACAAATACAAAATAAAAAAAAAAAAAGATCGAGCAGAAGAAGAAGAAGAAAAAGAAGGAAACGCGAGGGAATCGATTCTTTTTTTTTTCATTCGCCCCTTTCTACCGCTATCCGTCATTTTAAAAGCAGCGAGCGAACGAAGCAGCGAACGAACAACAACATGGCTTTCCTCTTTTTCCGACATAAGAAGCGGGACCGAGAAATCAAAGTTTTCGTGCAACTTTATTGAAACAGCAAGTTCGACGCGAAAGGACGTATTTTTCGTATCGCGTAAAAGTTAATGCCAGCATAGATCCTCTTTATATTCCTGGCGATCGCTATGTTCGCTAACCGATACGGCCACTTTTATATGCACTTCGTTCGATAGACTCGACGTAGCGAGTCCTAAGGGACGAACCCTCCGTGGAGAAGAATGGCGTGATAATAACCCCTCGAGGTTTTGCGCTGTGTAATTGCAATTCTCTCCGAGGCGGTATATTGTTTTCAGCGCATCCATTCGTAGACACTCCGCGGAGTTTTCCCTCCCTTGCAAGACCGTGCTCTATAAATAATTCTCGCGGAATACGTGACAGGCTGGTACGATCTATGCTGAAAAATAGAAATGATATCTACGAGCTGTCCGACGTACCTTCGCTACGGTGCTATGAAAAATGAATTGCAACGAAGTCCACGAAACCCTTAATCCTTCGCATTCTAATCGTAAATTATCGCTGAAATCTGGTCACGAATCGATCCGCGTTATTGTGATTTTCGATACCATGGCTATAATATCTCAGCCACGGTCGAATAGAAATTTTAGCGATGAGCCGGTCTTCGCCGGAACATAGGATGTCGCGTAAAATTGTATAGGACGAACGAAAATGTGTAAATCCCGCGTAGTTACGAGAGAAACCATATAATTTCAAATAAAACCTCGTCGTAAGTAAATTCCAGCAAAGTCTCGATCGTCGGTGCACGATGCATTATGAAGTTACTTTTGCGTACAACACGACATTTTTGCGGGCATCGAACGATCAATAATGGATCGGCACGTATGAGCGATCGCGCACCGATCTTTGTCATCGGAAATTGATTTCCCTTTTGCGAGCTATTTTTTCTTTTCCTTTCTTTTTCTTCTTAGGAATTCCTCCGCAAAGTATACGCGCGGCTAAGTTTACTGTTTGCGATCGTACCTAAAAAATGAAAGCAACCATCGACGGAATATACGCGCGTTCTCCGTCTACTGCAATTTCAACGATTACGTTACCTACGCTTCGACGCTTCGGGTTAATAATAAATTTCACAAATGTGCATTATCGAGAATGACGAGAAAGAGGATGCGCGGTTCGTTTTTCTTTGTCCTTCGGCACATCAGCTACGAAGTGGAAGAAGAACTAACGGCGAAGTAGAAGAAATGAAAAGAAAACGAAAAGAAAAGTAAGGGGAAAGAGGCGAACATTTCCGGGAAATAGTTTGATCGAACGAGCGCGCGTTACTCCTCTGCCACGTCGTCACGATAGCCTGTCAAATAATTCTCGTTAGATCTAGCCGACGGTAGAAGAACGGCGGGAACGTTTATCGTTTATCGCAAAGAGAAAGAGAAACGATCGGATATCGTCGCGTCGTTCCCACTTATCCTCATCTTATTTTCGCTTACCGAAGATACGACGAAGTACATTATCAGTGGTAGATGACGACGGCGCAAAAGCACGAACGAGTCAATGAGAACGATTGGGAGCATAAGTTCTGTTACGGCGACAAAAATTATTTTACTATCGAACGATACATGCGCTACGGCCAAGACAAATGACGAGAAACTTTGGAGTCGCGCTATAAACGCGATCGTTATCAGGAACGATGCATCAAAGAGACAGGAAGTATTACGATATTAAAGACTCTCGTCTCGTATCGAAAACAGGTAGAAGAGCCGGGAAGGCACGCGGCAAGTCACACTAGGCTCGATCGATTTTTACTATCGCGGAAGATCCTTATTTCCCGTAAAACAAAAAAGTCGCATCGTCTTTTCCGAGCGATCTCTATCGAGCAATAACCGGACAAGGCGGATCGATTTGCCGACTCTCTTTCACCATCGTCGTTGATACGACATCGCGTTATTACATCAAGTTCGTTAGGCGAGTTTTGCATAATTAAGCGAGAACCACCCCCGACGGTCATCCCAGTCCGTCCGTTCTCTCTCTCTCTCTCTCGCATCGCCGCTTCTCGCATCGCCGCTTCTCGCATGCTCCGAGTGATAGGCGCGAACTCGTGCGCGCACAGACTCGACACAGGCGTACACGCGCGTGGTCGCAGATACGATTCTACCTCTCCTATCATTAAAATCGGCCACCGAGTGAACGCTTCGGTCGGTAAATATTTAAGTCGGTCGGTAAGGGGCTGGTAATGAGAGTCGGGACGGATCGATATACTGGTTCGCGCGTACGTATATGCGCGCGTCTCGTTCGCCGACACACTCGATAAATACTTTTCTTCTGGACCCAGTCAGCGAGGTCATTCTTCGTGATTTTTCAAAAAATGTCCCATCGGCGCTCCTCGACGCGATTCTCCCCAATAAATTCGGTATTTGCAATTTTTTCCCACCGTCCCTCCCGTAGTCCGTGACTCTACGTCTCTCTTCGTTTTCTTTACTTACTTTGATTATACGCGAGGTTCCCTAGCTAAAATCGATTGCAAAAACACGTCCAAGTTGTGCACGCGTTACGTCCAATTTATCTCGTAAAGCTCGCCTCTCTTCTTCTCTTTGAAAATAGAAGCGCGCGACGAAAAGCTTCAATTTCTATTGTATCGTATTTCTCTTTTCTCTTTTTCTTCCTTCCTTCGTTCCTTTCTTCGTTCCTTCCCTTTGCCTTGACTCGACAAAGTTATGGTGATCGAATCCTAGACGGCAATTACTATAATTGTATTTTTCTTCGCGCAAGCGAGTAGATAGGAGCGATGACAGGAACGAAGTGGCGGAACAGTGCGACAACAATATTCAATAGTCCTCCTGGACTCTACCATTCTTCGTTCTGTCATGCGAAAGATAATAATTGTAATGGTATATCCGATAATGCGATGATCGCCGATACGCTGAATTAAAAAAGAGACGGTAAGAGCGAAAAAGACGGATGAAGATGAGAGAGAATGTCTAATCATGCTGATATCGATTTGTCATCGATCGACGGGTATACGCTACACATGTGAAACGCATAGGCGAGCGCGACTACTTACATATTTCGTTCGTCAGAATAACGTGAGTTTCGGCAATGGCGCGAAACGAGTAACTCGGTTAAAATTTCTATCTTAAGTAAGACGAAACGAACGATAGGCGGAGGAGCGTCGAAATTTACGACGGAAATGGAGAATCGTCTTGATATCAGAAACGAACGACTTATCGTAGGAGCTCATCGTGAAATACAACGAGCACGTCACGTCGTACGACCAGAGTTATAAGTTTATCCTCGTGTGCGTCCTGACGGGTAGCGTATCTTTCTACCGTTTTAGTATACTTTTCATTCCCCGAGCCAAGGGGCCGTGTTCTCCAGAGAATATTATTCGCCGATATCGCTCGTTATACGGCACGTAACTTCGGGCAATTTACGTGGAAAATTTACTTGCCGCTATGTATGCGTACGTATATGCGATATCGAAGAAAGTGTCCCTCTTTCTCTCTCTCTCTCTCTCTCGCGCGCGCGCGCGCGTGCACGCTCGCGTAAATATACTCTATCCGATGAATAATTCTGCCGTCTTTCTCTCTTGGTTCGTCTTAAACGCCAATGAGATAAACGTTTATACTGAAAGTGCAAGCACTCGAACTATTGGCACCAGTTAGCGGGACGTACAAAGCGATGTTGTTGTTGTTGTTGGTAGTGGTGGTGGTGGCGGTGGCGGTGGCGGCGATGGTGGCGGTGGTGGCAAGTGGAGTCGAGGCAGAATTAATTCCTTTTCGATAGAATCTTAACGGCGACGCCTTCCGACGACGGTGTAACACCACCGCCATCGTCGTTCTCGTCGTCGGGGATACACGTTTTTATCGTCGCTTTATAATCGCAAAACTGTTTGCTCGGAATTTCGATGGCGACGTAACGGAGGAACAGCTGTTTACCTTTATTATCGCAACCCCACGATCGACGTTAGACGTCCGACCGAAGGACTTTTAGAAAAAGGCTTGCGAGTTGTCCGTTCGACCCTCTTCTTTCTACTCTCCCTCTTCTCTCTCTCTCTCTCTCTCACCTCTCTCTTTTATTGTCATTAACTCGTGCGACTCGTCTGAAACCTCCTTTTTCTACATGCCGGTACATATATCATATGTAGGCCCAAGTATCCTACATACATGTGCGTCAAGATTCGTCGAAATGATTGCGACAAAGCTAGCAAGCACACTTTTTAATATCACCCTATCGTTTATTGCGTTTCGTCGGTTCGTTCGTGGCTATCGATGTTAGAGGGAAAACCTTGGACACACATTTCGAGAGAGAGAGAGAGAGACAAAGCTATTGGCTCGCGCGATCGCCCGATCAATCCTCTCCATTTCTTATGTATGAGCGGAGGAAGACGACGTTTTCTCTTTTCTTTTTACTCTTTTTTTTTCATCGAATTATATCGATCGTCTGGAAATAACATTGTTATTTGGTAGGTCTATTTCTATCTTCGAGATGCCATTGTCGCTAACTCTTATTCCTATACCTTCGATCGGGTGCATCCTAAGCGTTATTACGCCAATTTCAAAGAGAAGTCGATTTAATTCAACGTACGCTTCTACGTTGACCATATCGAAAGATTATACTTACGACGCGTAATTCTATTCTTTCGTCCTTACCAAGATATCGATGCTCCGGTCTCGTTTACGTGGTCTTTCGATTAAAAAGGAATAAAGATTAATCGATTCATCGCGACGGTTTTGAAAGTGAATCAACATTAGTAGATATAATCGGCAGGTCGTCGTACCATCCTCGCACAATGGAATCTTTCGACTCGACTCGATATCGAGAGAAAGATCGTCTCAAGCGAATTAGCATCTTTACTCGTCGCATTGACGCAAAGCAACATCTTACGAGTTGCGCCATCGACGCGCGCCCAACCGTACGATTTATTAGTTTATACAGCTGCGTTTGATTAACCTTGCTTCATTATTCCAAACCGTGTCCCGTCTTCTCCGTCGATAATCGAATTTATGATCGCCGACCGATGCGCAAAGTATGAGTTTGCAATTCCGATTCCCGATCGTGCGATCCCTCCAACGATTATCCCTCGGATTAGTCATTAAAAAAGAGAAAGATGTAAGATCTACGAGTAGATTCGAGAGGTCTGTCTACGTATGTACATACGTATGTATCTAGATAGATCACACGTTTATGCTCGACGACGGTGAAGATGGCGCAAGAGAGGGATGGAGGGAGAGAGGGAGAGAGATCGTAATCACGGTATTAAACGCGTGTTCTAGGTGAGAAGCCCCACAAATGCGTGGTATGCGGTAAAGCGTTCTCGCAGAGCAGCAATCTGATCACTCATATGCGCAAGCACACGGGCTACAAGCCGTTCCAATGCGGCCTCTGCGACAAGGCCTTTCAAAGAAAGGTCGATCTTCGAAGGCATCGAGAAGGTCAGCATCCAGCGGCGCCGGCGTTAGACTATCGCTCGCTTCAGGTTGCGTCGGCTGGTGTCGGCGAACAAAGTGCCATTCAACGTAACAGCACCCGGCAACCTCGGTGCACGCCATCACCACCACCGTCACAAGCAGCGATACAACAACCACCAGCACAGCCGCTCTCCGGTACCACCGCCAGCGGCAGCACAGCCCCGTACAGAACGATACCGGTTCCGGGTAGCAGCAGCAGCAGCTGAGATTCGTCTCACCGACCGTCCTTTCCTTCTTGCAGGTGTACGCACGATTCCACGGGATCACCGAACGCGCGCCAAGCGTCGCACTCTAATTCGACTACACTTTTTACTTAGTCTCACACCTTTCGAATCTCTGCCTTGTAAATAATCCACGACGAATTGCTACTGCTAACGGAGACACCATGATTACGAGAAGGTATTTCATTCCTTCGTTCGTTATCCAACAGCATACATATTTCGAGGATGTTTTAGATATTTGGAAGACGGAGAAAAGTTTTCGACTTGTCGAACGTTGGTGAGTAAAGTTTAATATACCCAATCTTTTCGTCGCATTGATATATGACAATTTTTTGAAAAAAAAAAAGAAAGAAAAGGAAACAGGGACGAAAAAGAGAGGTGGGGGGGGGGGGGGAGAGAGAGCGATGTCTTATCGATCGTCCAATGCATCGGTTTCTTCGCGTAAATGTACACGCGTTCTCTATGAATGAAAACGAAAGTATTCGGCGAACATAATACATTAAAAAGCTCGAAAGAAAACAAAGGTCCCTAAAGTGGAAGTGCCATTATCTTAAAAACAATGGCCGATTTTCTGTCATTCGTTCGTCGTAGCGCTTCTTTGATATCGATCGACGCATTAACGTTGATTGTTCTCGTGGCGAAGGGACAACGTATGCTGTCTCTTAAACGATGTTTTCTCGCAAGACTACTTTTTCGTACGTTACTCGTATGTATTACATAATAAATACACGGGTTAATACGAAGGAAAGGAACGAACGAACGAACGTACGTAGGGAAGCGTATTATCGTGAAACGCGAACGACGAAATCGTCGTAAAAGCAGATTCGCGTGTGCAACTGGATGTGATGGATGGACGCTAGATTGGCTCGAAATAACACGCGAGTACCACCGTGTTCTTCTTTGACGCTGCGTTTGATTTTGAACGGGAAGAGCATGGATCACGCGTATACGACTCTTTGCGTTTGGGTTGCGTTTGTCTCTTCTCTATCGACGCGAACTCATCGAGGAAAACGAACACACGCGATAGTAGAAAAAGTAGATTTCTCCCTCCACCTCCCGCCCCCCCTCTCTCTCTCTCTTCGAATTCAACTTTCACACACAAAATTTGCCATTATATAGAACGGCGTTAACAATTATCGTATATCAGTGTACAAGTTTGTACTCTTAACGTCCAAGCTATAACGGAAGAAGAAATTTCTCTATTGGTCGCAGCGTTATAATTATCTTTATCTTTTCTGCGAACGAATCTATCTAATAACGAATATTTCAAGAGAAATTGAAATAAGGAGTGTTGAAAGGAACGTTGTTATCGAATCGGTGTTTCATTCCCGAATGTCGCTTTGTTTGTTCAATTAATTTATACGTATTTACTGTCTTGACGATAATTCGTGTAAAATTGTAAACACCATAATGAATTCATGACTTTATTTGTATCGAGATATCTATCGAAATATTATACATATATAAAGAAAGTTTGAATAAAATACAAATTTATATATACTATTTGTAGAAAATTATATTATAATGTAGCAAAGATTAATCATGAATGAAATAACATGAACCGTCCACTCGTTTCGTTGATTCATTTGTATGTATGCGTGGATGCGTGCGTGCGTACGTGCGGTTATACATATAAAATATGTATTTTATGCTTTAGCGAAAATTTATTATACAAGTATGACACGCATCTCGAGATGTGTACGCAGATGGCATCAAGAACGTTCAATGCCCTGATTAATGCACGTTGCCTGATTTTGACAAATTTTATGAATCTTAAATAAGAATTAAACAACTTATCCTACATTTAATTAATTTCTTCGCTTCATTCGATACACGTAAATACGTAAATGAGGATTTTCCTGTTGCCATCGCATATATCGGAAAATTATTTATTTGCTACTAACAATTCATAAATAAATTTCTGTTTGAACGCATAGATATTCTCAAATAAAACGTTTAACGGTATCGAGATAAAGGCATTGCTATGATTTCATCTTATAAAATCTCATTGGATATTATTTTTCACCAAAATTTCATTTGAATCGTCGTTTTTTTTTTATTATCTTTATATATAAGTATGTTCTTGAAAGATCGTGCACGTGATTAATGCAAATGAATGTTATTAATACTAAACATAGAGCGCTCTTTATCTATTACATGTCATAGTCTATCAAAGCCAAAGTCGTACGGTTAGAGAGATTTTTTTGTACCGGTTAATAGTTAAATTTTGGAAGCAACGAGAATGAAACAAATATTAGATCGTTTCATTATTTCTGCCATATTTTCTACGGACGCGAATAAAGTTTTATCCGTTGGACGTAACAATTCTGATATTGATGCAGGAAATACGTCAGAAATTATGCAACGATCTAATAAATTTCCGCGATATATAGGTATATATATATATAAACAAACCATACACACACACACACACACACACTACACACACTCGCGCGCTCGCGCGCGCGCTTGTTTGTGAATTGGTGAGAACAAGTGCAAAATTTTACGCCGAAATAAAAATGGAAAGAAGAACTTTCGTATGGTCGATTGTATAAAACCGAGAATGTATAAAAAAAAAGAATACATGTATAAAATAGATATATAAGCGTGCAAATGTACTTTTAACGATCGATACACAATTATTCGTACAAATACGTGAATTTCAACTTACGAAACTTAACTCGTTACGCATCTGTACATTTCTTCTTCTTGTGTCCACGTTTCACTATAATCAGCATCTCGTACATCTCTGCGTATATGTATGATACATTTGAAAATTTCTATATATGTAAGTACTTTTGAATTTATTAACGAAAGAAGATACACACACACACACATTTACTCTATACGAATAATTCTCTAAAATCGATTGTAGAAAATATAAAAAAGAAAAAGAGTCGAAACGCGAAAAGCTTCACATTTCGAAATTCGATGTATAAGAGAAAAATCATAGCGGCTAGAGGACCAAAGATAGTATAAAATGGACCCGGCTGATTGGTAATCTTCGGGTTTTTACAGAGAAAACGAAGAAGATGGTTTTATTTGTACTTTGAAAGTACTTTTAAGAACCCGAAACAAAAATCAAAGCCTTAGGTCCTTCTTACGCGCTAGTATAAGTAGTTTGTTAATTAGAGTATTATTTACGATCGAATCGACTTAAATCGATTCGTCTTAAGTCGATCTAGTACAGTGCTCGCGCATGCTTGTTTATGAGCGAATCTATGATAATAGGTACGGTATCGTCGTCGTTGCTTCGAAATTTCTTCTTTTCCTTCTTTATCTTTAAGGAGAATTCGAACGTGTGTTGATACGCGTTCTTTATATGCGAATGATTGTGTATAATTACTCGATAAGAAGATACACATAAGAGAAATCAAACCAATAGATAAATAAGTATATCATTTTGTCGTATAAAAAATGTATGCATGCACGCGTGTATGTTTGAGAGCGAGAAAATGTGAAAAAAGGGAATAGACGGTAGATGAGCAAGTTTTACGAGATGAAAGAGTAAGTGCAAGTACGAATGGAAAAATTGCGTTAGTTGATAAACCAAAAATATGTTTATTATTGCTAAAAGAAGATATTGATTGAATAAAATGTTTTCTTATATATCCGTTTTCCATTATATCCGCATACTCGTTTTATATTTTTTATATCCTTTTTTCCTAAACTTTTACCATTGTTTATTTAATCGAAGTTACATATCGAATCGATTATTCCAAACGGATAAAGTATCAATCAAGATGATTTTCAATATTTCTCGTATGCATTAATCGCATACGTAATCTTATGTCTATCTTCTTTCTATGCTTTGATAATAATAAAAAAAGGAAACATTCAAAGGATTTAAGTGTTTCAGATCTAAATGTTTACATATATGTACGTCAACTGCATATATAAAAATAATGACAGAGAAACTAATGATAGTACATAAACGACTATAATACTAGATATCATCGCATTGGGATTTTATTACCATAGGGATATAAGTTTAGGGATATAAGTATAGAGAAATATACTCTGCGCGTGGATACTTGTATATATATATATATATATATATTTATATACATATACATATACATATACATATATTTTTTTAACACTTGTGCGTGTGTGCGCGTGTATGCGTATACATACATATACACAAGTGCGATTGAAATTATAATATATGAAAATAATTCAAAGATAAGTCAACTACTTGCAATGAGTCAGGTATCTGCAAAAGAGACGGATGATTTAGATTATACATATGATTGATTTATATTATACCAAGAAAAATAATCTTTAAAGAAAAATGCAAAGAGAGAAAGTAGTACACGTTCGCAATTTTTGGCGATAAGTGATTTCGATAGAATATATTACAGAAGTACATTATTCGACGGTCATTTATTTTATTTGAGAAAACAGTAATCCCGATGGAGAGGTTCGCATTCGAGATTTTTATTACTATAAACGACGATTCGTGCGGTTTATCCCAAATCGGGCCTGATTTTAAAACAAAATGTTACTCTTTCTCGGTAAATGGAACGCAAGCCGGACGCATTTAAGAAACGGTAAATGCCGAGGAATTTCGAGCGAAATAGGTATGTACGTACTTAAGTACGTAGTATATGTGTATCTATATACATTTTTGGGATTAAGACTATTGGCGAATTAAGGACGTGGAACAATCGAAGATAACGATTTAATTAATTTCAAGTAGAAAGAATTACAAGTATTCTCATTGTTTTAAATTTGGATTGACAGGAGAGAAGAGGGGGGGGGGAGGAGAGAGAGAGAAGCAATGCTCGAAACATGACAGTCGTTCGGAATAAATTAGACGGACGCTTTTACATCCAATTGAGTTACACGAAAAAGTTCTTCTTCTCGTTTCGTTTCATATGATAATAAAGTAAGTCGAAAGCGGAAGTTGGAGATGCTTCGAAGGCGTGGGATTCGCAGGTGCACGAGAGGAACTATAACGAAAGCCCGACAATTTTGCTTCTCTTTGGAAACACGTGCGTGAGAAACGCTACCCTCGCTTGGAAGAAGACTAATACGCGAGTACGATAGGAAACGTCTTTGTCTTCGATAGTGTTAATATATTTAACGGTTAAAATGCACCCCAGTTTGTCCGACGAATCGACAATAGACAAGAAGGAGTAATTTCTCCTTAACACGTGCGCTTTGCCATGAGATACTTGAGATAATAGAGGATTTATGTCTGACGATCGCGCTGAGAAAATTCGTTGATATTTTCTTTTTTGAGGAGAATAATTAAATAAAACAGGTAGTTGTACCAAAACCTTTTAATTTACAATCCTCATCGTATAACGAAATTACGCCGTACTTGTTTTTTACGACGATAATTCAATCGATATGCAGATTGGGGGCAGAAAGGACTCGGAGGTAAAGAAAGCGAACGAATCGCTATTGTCGCATCCTCGCGCGTAACGCGTTGAGCAATAATAAATGTACATAGATACGCAATAAGAAACGAATAAAATCTGTTTACGTTTGAATAACTTGGTAAGGAGAAGAAGAAAAATCATAAAACGTATACAAGCGACTCCCTCGATCGAATAGGAATATTTTATGACGTGAGAGATTTCGGTCAATCTCTCTCTCTCTCTCTCTCTCTCTCTTTCTCTAAAACGGAGAACACTGGCCGAAAGACGAGATTCGATCTCACTCATACGGAATACAAAGAGATCTATAGTAGGATCGTTTCAAGTGATACGTTTATAATTACATGCAGGCTTCTGCAGGTGCACCCTTAGATCGCTCCAACATACTCGTACGTATGCATGCATGTACGTACGTACTTACGTACGTATGCGTCTTTAGCCGAGTCAAATACCCCTCGCTTTCCCGTGACTATTTAAATCGATGATGCGTGAGAATACCGGCATGTATACGAAGGATAATGCGATAAATTAATAGACGGTGGGAAGACCGAAATTTCGATCCACCTGCGATGTTTTTCCACGAAGAAGAAGAGGAAGAAAAGTAATAGGAATGCATAGATGTAACGTATGTTTAAACGAACGAAACTTTTCTCATGATTGTCCGACAGAGGAGAAAATGGAATCTCGGAAAGGAGTTGCTGCATAAATCTGAAAAGAATCAATCGGAATCGTCTAGTCGATGACAGGTGCTCGTAGATCCGCGACAACGCGGAAGTCGTTGAACGGAATAATGAAAGGGCGGTGCGACGGCTGATAGGACCGCCGAAGAAAAGGGTGTAATATTCTTGCAAATCTCGCGCACGCACCACCGCAAATTACTACCGGGTGCGCCCGCTGGCCGAGTCATATTTTTTCTGTTTCTTTTTTTCTTCCTCTCTTTTTTTCCACCTCCTTTCTCGCTCCTTCTTCTTCTACTTACGCACCGTGAAATACGCGGCACGAGTCGAGGCGGATTAGAGTCGGGCAGGAACAATGAGAGAGGGAGAAAGAGGGCACGAGAGAAGAGGCGGGGGTGCAACACGAGCCGAGCCACGCAAACACAACGCCGCACCATCTGTTGCATCGCAGACGTTGCATCGCAGACGTTGCTTCGGCTTTCGCGAAGATACCATATGCTCTCTCTCTCTCTCTCTCTCTTTCTGCTTAATGCATCGCTATGCGGCCAAATGAGGTTATACGTTTACTATTTCGAGCTGATTTCTGTCATGTTGCGAACGTTCCTTGGCGCATAGAATGTACAAGGTGCATGCACGTACCGCGTGTAATCATTTCTGAATATAACTATATTTACGAGTACGCCGTTCCGTTTGGAACGCGTATAGTTTTAAGGAGACATATTGTAGATCGAGTAAAAGCAACGGACGAAAATTCATGCGTGACCTGCACGAATATACGATTTTTCTTCGGCCAACGCTCGGTAAGATCTCTTTATCGATGGACTCATCGACCCTTCGTTTCGAATGCTCGCTCGACCCTCGAAAGCGATCGTTCGTCACCTGCTCGATTTCACGAAATCGATCGTGGCATTCTCGTCTTCGTTTTCCCGCGAAAAGTCTTTACCTTACGATCGTCCTGGTAAGAAACTCGCAAGGAATCGGCTCTATTCGAGTCGATATATTAAAAATATATAAAGGCAATAATACGTATTTTCGCCTTAAAAGGGAAGGAGAAATTGTTACATTTTGCAAAAATTGTTTCTTTCGCGAAACACTTTTCCGATATAACGTATCGCGGTAAAAGAAATTAGAATCTATCTATTTCTCGTTTCGCGAGTAGAAAAGAAAGGTGAAAACGAGAAAACGTACCAGCTGGTAAATACAAGTAGAAAGGGTCTCATCGAGGAGGCATAGGAGAAAGAAGAGGAGAACGAGGTGCTGATCCACAGAGCTGACAAATATCGAAAGTATTAGGCAAAGAAGTTTCTTCAAATGAAACGAAGGAGAAATTTCCTCGTTGATATCCAACTCGGCTGTGTGCCTAGATAGCTCGGATAGCTTAGATAGCCCGCACGATCGGTCCGGTACGTATTAATCCTACAAAATTACGAATCGAAGAGCGATCCTTTGACGCGTTATCCGCTCTAAAGTCGACATCAAAGGTTCTGTAGAGTGGCGTTGATCCTGCCAAAACGAGAAACACTTTGCCGATTTCGAGAGGAGACACGAGGGCAGTGATATACGCGAGTATATCCTCCTTCTCCTCTTCCTCGAGCGTGCCTCCTTCTTTTCATACCTATGGCCACGTGTCGACGCGTGCTAGCCTCCGAGGACGGTTTCCAACAGGGGCCTGCCTCTCTCTCTCTCTCTCTCTCTCTCTCCGTCTCGCTTGTCCGCTTCTAAATGCGCGCGGGCGTATACACGACCGAGAGATTCGCTATGGAAAATAAGAGATCTTTGCTATCCAGAATCGGGTTTCCGCTGAGAACCGACAGAGAACATCGATCCAGCCACGTGTTTTTTCCCTTTTTTTTTGATTTCTCATGTCTTTTCTTTATTTCTGGTTTTTCTAAAGCGAAAGAAAGAAAAGGTACGAGGTAAAGATTCGATAAACATAAAAGTTTTCGTGCGAAGAGATAGAAAATATGGCGGCTCGGCGATAGCACCTGGCCCGTATATCGCTTGATTGGACGTGTATCTAAAGCTTAGAACCGTTCGTACGTTTCCTGCATGCTTTTTATTATCCTCCGCATATATTTGACGCATATATCACGCGCGTGTGGGAACTTTCGACGAAGGTTATACTCACGCTCTCTTTCTACGTACGAGCGATATCGAACGAAAAGTTACGGATAATCGGAGGAGCGTCCGTTAACCGAGCATATTGGTAAGTATCTCGCGGATCGGTGCGATAATTGGATCGGAGAGCCAACGAGGTCTAGCCTTTCCTCGAGCCTCGCTTTCTTTTTTCGAAGGAACCGAATGGAACGATAAAATCCAACGTAGCGCGAAACGATGATCGTCCTGAAACGGATCCTGAAACGTAAGCTGTTAACAACCGCGTTTGTCGTACCAGCACCGAAACGATCGATTCTGGTATCATCTCCCTTAGGCGTGAAATTGTGTCTGCCACGTGGCACGCGCCCGCAAACCTCGGTAGAACGAGGATAGGAACGAGAGAGCGAATTCGTTTGGCAGATATTCGTAAAACGAGGACCCAAGTTCGAGAAAGGAGGAAACGGTTATCGCCGTTTCCGGGCGATTAGAAGCTAAGACGATCTCGAGTCGATCGGACAATCCCCGTGTACTCGGTTGGCTCGTCTTACGCGGGCACATTCTGATTTTAAAAATCAGAGGACCAAATGGCGTCCCAACGGACGAATCCACAGTGGGGTAGATTAACGATTAGCAATTAACTCCGGGCATATCCTGTAGTTGAATCCTCCGACCGAGGCCTCACGCCCATTCTCCTGCTTCCCCTCGGCCGATTTCCGTCCGTCGGAAACATCATATGGCGCATTAATTGGATCGGCACCGGACCGAGGGAGATTCATTCTCGATAGACACCTACGATACGTGCGAAACCATTATCCTCCCCGATCCATGGACGAGATCGGACGAGCTCGCACGACGCGAGACATTTGTTTCTCTCGGGTAGAGATATACCCAGCCGACATAAAATCCGTTCGATCGAAACGAAACGAAAATATAATTTATACGACCGGCTCTTCCTCGATTTTTGATGTAGAACGCGAAACGATAAGAGCGTCCAACGAATCTTCCCTATCGAGGACTGTCAAGAAAGGCGCGCAACGTAGGAGGAGGGAAGGACGCTGGTATCGAGGCACGTAAGTATCACTCTCTCCTTCGAGCCGCGACCAAATAAGTACAGCGGGCTTTCCCATTTAAGGCACTGGCGGTAGAGCGAAAATTCAAAAAGTGGCAAAGCGAGGGAATCTCCAGGTGCGGATAGTGCGAGCCAGCCATATTTATGATTCCGTCAGCGGCAACGAGGTAGACGGACGGAGAAAGCCGAAGAGTACGTGGAATGCCGAGCATCCTCTTCTTCTCTTCCCTTCGATTACGATTTCGTCCCCATCGCGCTGTGGGTGATTCCTCTTATAAATTAAACGTCCACGAGAGAGGGAGCGGGAGAGAGAAAAAATTAAATACAACGTTGCTCTTGCGAGCGAAGGGAGAAGAGACGGAGAAAGTCGAGTTGCGAGTTCCTCCGCGCTTCATCTTCTCCTCCGTCCTCCTCTCCCTCCCGCTGCGTCGTACTCGCTCGAAGGAGCGTGCTTGGTGACAAATTAAATTGGGTGAGAAAGGCAGGTGCTACCATTTTGGTCATCGATCTACGTTATGTATGTCGACTGTTGGCTCGTAACGCGCGTGCACCTTCGTCGAAACGCGCATCCTTTCCTCGATTTCTTCCTGGAAATCCTCTCTTTCTCGTTCGAGACGATTTGAGAACGAATCT
Organism: Vespula vulgaris; assembly: GCF_905475345.1. Lineage (NCBI taxonomy): Eukaryota > Metazoa > Arthropoda > Insecta > Hymenoptera > Vespidae > Vespula > Vespula vulgaris. The sequence continues at coordinate 7,573,974 of NC_066596.1, read as the reverse complement.
CGATGCGTCTTCGATCACGCTCGTCCTCCGGGTCGGAAGCTACTTTGATTTTTATTTGACACGATCGATGCGTTGCGCGCGGCTGATTTAATCTCTCGAACGGATCCAGCGTTTGCGTCCTGATAAATGATTTCGGCGGCGTTATCGATATCAAAAGGGAAACGAACTTTGGTCAACGCTAGCGATCCTAAACGCGTCATTAAAATCGTCTAGAGTCTGCTAGATTCGCTCGAATCTGTGCGTATTTTCGTCGTCGAACGCACGAGAGAGAGAGAGAGAGAGAGAGAGAGAGAGAGAGAGAGAGAGAGAGAGAGAGAAGAAAGTCGATGTCCCGGAGTAGCGAATCTATTAATTTAAGCGACGATATACGAGGTCGATCGGAGGGAGTATGATTTTGACTTTCACCGAGACGACCAACGAGCCAAAGCGAAGGAAGGCGAAGCGACTTTGATATCGGTTCCGGGGAGCCGTATTCGAAACCGATCGTTTCTCCGATCCGTGATCCAGGTGAAGCACGAGCACGGACAATCCGCGTCAGTTTTATCCCGGGGGGAAGGCGCGCGAGCAAAAAGAGAGGCGACGGTCCGAGATAATTGGAAACTTTGCTTTCCTTCTTCGCGTACCCCATAATTGGAACTTTGTACGTTGACGCAATTACGCGCGGAGCGCTCCGCGTCACGGTTACTTTTGATAAAACGTTGATTATCTCGAACTTACGATCTGCTTTTTTCCCTTTCAACATATTTTCGAACGCGATCGCGACGTATCTATTCGTCCGTCTTTCTCGTTCCTCGAAACGATTTTTTGGAAAGTACTCGAGAGGTATTCGATGAGTACTCGAGAAAGATTTTCGTAGGAAAAACGTTAGGAATGCGATTAGCCATCGCGATGCATCGATCGATCGGCTTCGAAGCGACCTTATCGTTTATTTTAAATCGCATTTTGAGGCTCCTCGAGGATCGGAACGGCCCGAGAGTTCGAACCGTTAAACGTTACCGCTCATACCCGCAGATCGCCGATCTACGAGGGTACAAAACGGAAAAGTGTACGCGAAGAAAGACAGACGATACAGGTGGTTATGGAAAAGGGCCACCTGCGCTCGAACGACTTCCAGGAGCAGAGTAGCTCTCTTCTTATGGTGCATGCGTATTCGCCGGCGTGCCCGCATTTTGCCCTTCTCTCTCTCTCTCTCTCTCGTCTTCTTTTCACGTACTCGCACGCTCTTACGATTCCAAAGGTATTATCTGGATTTCACTCGAAAACAGCAGTCGTTTCTTGTAAACTCGATTGCGTATCTCGGAAACGCGATTACCCTCTTTCTCGATTTACTTCCTAGGTGTCAGAAAATTCGTCGATGATCGGAGAACGATTTCGTTTCGTTTGGTTCGAGTAATCGTCGCGTTTGTCGAATTGTCGTTATAGTCGGTAAGAAATAACTTCGCCACCAGGGACACAGTAGTCGTGGATACGTGTGTGCGACTTAAAGTTAAAAATGACGTGTCCGTGGCTTATTTCCGCGTCATCTCGAGTAGAACGGTATTAATCTTACCGCGGCACGTTACCAGCGTAACGAGCCGCCGACTAATATCGCGTCCTTAATTTTGTCAGTGTTCGAAACATAAGATTAAATTTCGCCGACGAACGGTGCAGATTGCTTCCATAACGAGCCATCTCTCACTCACGTCGTACGAGCGAAGAAACGCGCGAGACAGGCTATTATGAAGCTTTGAGAAAAGAATCAAAACAGGTGCACCGGCTGCACTCTTCATTTAGCCACGCTTTATTTCATTCTGATTTATCGGATCGCGCTAATTGCATACGATATTTTCTACGGGAATAATCGTATCGCCTCCGGACGATATCAAATTTGTCAACGGCCGATCAAGGGCGAGATCTTCGCTTGCGTTATTTTATAAGTTGACGACGTTGAAGATCGACCGTGCTCTTCGCGTTAATTATCGAGCATCGAGTTTTTACCACGGACGAGTCTCGCCGTGGTTCGACGTGGCGCTTCGAGGTGCCGATGAACGTCGAAGACGAAGAAAATTATCGCGAGCGAGGAGCGGTACTTTGGCCGATCGAGGTACACCGAGAGAAACGCAAAGGGAACGAACGGGTTAAAAGACGCCCGGACGGGGGGAGAGAGAGAGAGAGAGAGAGAGAGAGAGAGGAGAGGTCTGGCAAAGCACTCTCGCGTACAATTACGAGCGCATAAATAACACCGACGTAAGTAACTCCCTCGAATCGCGCGCAAGTACTTACGTCTTATCTGTCGCATTTCGAAAGTGCGCGTCTCTTACGTGCATGCGCGAGTATTCGCGAGAGAAAAGGACGGAGATACGTCGCGTGCCGTTACGTTTGCCAGGCTAAATTGTAGCCGGCGCGTATTTCGTGCATGCGTCTTTAATTACAACGGGCCGCGACGTTTTTGCAAGACGAAATGTGTGGCAAGTAACGTAAAACCATTCGCAACGGAGGGACGTGGCTTTCGTTGGCCGCTTAATTGGGAAGTTGGTCCTAGGAAGTCGAGCGTTACGACGAGGCGTACGACGCGAACGCTCGCGTTGCGCACCCACGGCCACCGCGCTGCCTCAATTTCTGTACGCGTTCCTACGCTTTATCGTCGTCGTCCCATAGCGCTCTTCCAAAAACTCGACCGTTTCGCCGCTCGTCTTATCGCATGCAATAAGAAAAACTCTAATGTTGCGACTAGGTCGCGCGTTAAGTCATTTCCGTTCTCGATATGCTAAACTCGACTGATTTTTAACGAGCTAATTTTTCAGCTACGTTGAAAAGCTTCGTATTCGTGCCGACCGTCGGATTCGTTCGATTATTAATCTACACCGATAAGGAGTACGAGTCGGGTCGTTACGTTCGACTTTTTCGACTTACTTCGACGACGACATCACTTTTTAATTCTTTTTCATCCTTTTCTCCTTTTGTTTTTCGAGCAAAATCTTAAAGGCGAGAAGAAAAGATTGGCCGCGCGTACGTCAACGTCGAATTTATCGCGCGACGCTTCTTCAGCGGATAATCGTAACTTCGATCACGATCTCGATCTCGGACAGTGGTAAAAAAGCTACCTTATGCGTATCGTACCGTTCGTAAGGATTCGGGCTGTCGCTGCAGATGAGATCGAAAGTAGGGATTAGCATATCGAACGAACCATCGGGAAAGAAGGTAGGTGCGCGTCGACGCGAGCGGAATCGCCCAAATTTGCCGTATCTCGATAAGCCCGTAACCGGTAGCAAATCCTCATCGATCGGACTTCCTCGAGCCGATTGGATATACGCGATTAAAAAGGGAATTACGCTTCGAGCGAACGCTATCTTTTGCTTACTTTTATAGCCTTTCCCGATATCTCGACGAGCAGTCCTCGAAACGACACTTTCAGGACTCTCTGAAATTACGATCAAATGCGATCATTGCTCTCGATACTCGATAGTAAATACGACGTAAATACGCGCGTCCTCGCGTCTCTATCCTTTTCGAGGCTGTCACGGTCGAAAAGAGGACCGGAGAGACTTGACGGAGCAGGGAGCAAATTAAAACAAAAATCGATCGTTTTGGCGCGATTGCCGAGTTGCAGACTGCTTTTGCACGGCACGCGTCTCGCCGTTCCTTCTCGAACTAGGCCAAGTGTACGATGATAATAAATAATTCGCGCGACTTCCAAGATCCGGTTTGTCGCTAGAGCGCTCGGCGAGTTTCGCGTGTGCGTGAAGCACGTGCGCAAATGCTCCGCACGCGTGTATCGGCTTTGGCGTGGAAAGGATCCTGCAAGTGGGAGGGACCCGCAGGAGGGGTAAAGGTGGGGGAGAGAAAAAGAGATCGCCCAGGGTAAAAACGTAGGTGTCGTGTGCAAATAACAGGTTCGCGTTAGTGCCCGCAGGTGAATGTTGCCTCGAGTGGTACCGCTGTCGCGTCGCGGTCGTGTCGATATGCATGTCGGAAGACAGATTCGATTTCTCCAAATATATTGGTCCAGAGCACGGTAGCGGTATGTCGGCCGCAGCTGATCGATTTCTTGCGATAACGACCTTCGTGGATGTATAAAATCGAAATCAATTCGCGATACGTTCCATGGACTACCTTGTCACGAACATTTATTGCCCAAACCGTTGCCGTCGTTGTTAGCTTCTTCGAGTAAACGTTTTCTCGGCCATCGAGTCCTTCCGATCGGAAGATATCGATTCAATATAATTCAACAAACTTTCGACTCGCTTATCCTTGCTTTTACGACTATGTCATTTTCTCACGCAGGCGCAATTTTATGGGAAAACGAGAGACGATACGTTGTGAAGGTAACGCCGATTAAAACGTTGCTCGTACACACATCCGTACGAGAGGTCTCTCGACGTTCGAAAAACGTAATAATGATATAAAAAGGTGTCCATCATAGATGACATTTATTTTAATAGCCGTTCGTTCGTACCCGCTTATGGGAAAACGACGTGCTACCCGGATGGCCGTTGCGTTGTCGTCGTGCTGGCGCCCACCGCTACTAGGAATCGTAAATCGAATAGGTACGAATGCATGTGCGTGCGTGCGTGTATACGCATATGCATATATATACATATGTATATATTCCGCGCGAGAAGTTTGAATATGTTTTTAATCGCAGATCGACGCCACCTCGATTTCTTTGCAATCTCGACGATTCGCGGATACTTGGAGGTCAGTTTGCGGACACTTTGCGGACACGGAAGCAGGAGGACTCGCCGAGGTTCTTGCGCTGCAGCTGCACTTTCGAAATCTCTCTCCTGTCCGATATTTTCTCGACTCTCTTCTCAACGCCTGTTCAAAAGTTCTCTTTTTGTTCTTAGCGTACGTTGTATATACGTAATGTTTTTTACTCATTCCCGACTATAACGATGACTTCGTTATCGTTAAAGCGTAGATAGATATAATAAAACATGATCGAGAGAAATCGCTCAATAATGAATAGGACGAACTTGTGGCTATATTCCGAAAACACGACAGATTTATTTTCTAGACAACTTTTATTACATATCAGAATACGATCTACGAGATGATGTCAGTTTGTAAATTAGATACTTATCGATATACTCTTAAATATATAAGTAACATTCGGCGTGCTTAAATAAGAGACATTGCCATTTGTGTTTGTTAAAAAATAGGAAAACTGACGTAATTGGATAAAAAATAAACTCGAAAGTCGCAATGCACGTCCCTCTTTCTCCCTGCTACGTTCTTTATATCATCGAATAGAAAATGTTCTCAACCTGTGTGTGTACGTGTATTCTATATGCGTGCACGCGAATTTGTGTACGTGTGTGTTTTGGCGTGTACGTAAATAAACATTGTAACGACGTAAACTCGAAAATCGCGGCCAATTGGGTACAATGGAGTACCTCTCTCTCTCTCTCTCTCTCCTCCCCTCCAAAATCGCGCGTATCAATCTAAAATCACTCGTGCGTCTGTCTTTTCTCAGTTATGTCGAGGAAGAGAGCCCGTGGCAGTGAACAGAATGGGTATGTGATATAGCCTACGATTTATAGAATATGCAATTTGATACATTGTTTTTATTACTTTTTTCGCATGCATTGTTAATGATATTCTCGTACGTGTGACGTTTACTCGTTCCTGTGTGCGTGTATGTGTGTTTGCGTGTGTGTTTGTTTTTTCAATCGTGTTACTTATTATAATTCATTATATTTTCCTCTCGTATAGTTCAGCTAGCAAGCATATAACGATTTATTTTTCTTCTTCCCTTTGGATCTTCGTTACGATTAGAATTTCGTTTCTTTTCTTTTGCTTTTTTCTCTCTCTTTTGCTTTCCATGATATGACGTATCAATATGTATGTAGTTAAAGTTTCGCACTTATCAGGAGATCGCCAAAGCCAAAGAACCCATTATTAGTCTTTATTCACAAAATTCAGCTATACAATGGTATATATCAAAACTTATAAAATAGAAAAAACCACTATGGCGAGTCTCCTGGTCCTGCGTTTGCGCGACAAATCGTTTATACTATATACCATATGCTCTTGTCTTTTCTGATATGCATTAGAGCCAAAAATTTGACGATATCGATCATTCGTGCTTAAGATTATGTTTTCTTGATATTGTAAAGCCGATGATATATCAGCGCTTGATAACTAACGCCTTCCTTCTTCCATCTTCGTGCGTATCGAGACGTCGATGAAAATAGTTTAGCACGAAGGCTTGCGTCCCCCGTCGTTACTTGAAAGCCGGAGGCGGTGCACCCTGACCATTTGTCTTGGATGAATCTTCACTGGTCATCACTGCTACTAATTCCCCGACGGCCTTTCCAAGGTCACCTTTGATAACGAAATTTGTAAAGGTGAGTAACAATTTCATTAATTTAACGTACACGTATTATCCAAGTAAGACAATGTTATTTTCTTTTTCTCGCATACGATTTAAGCACAATGTTGTCGATTACGTTAATTTCTGTCGAAAGAACGGAAGACGATTAAAGAAGATGAATACAATGTGTGCGCGCGTTAAAGATGAAAACCTGCCCTTACCTTACATCCAACCTGTAGCGTGAAAGCAAAAAAGTTTTGTCAATGGCATGCTGAATCTCAAAGGAGCCAAGCGACGCGTATATAACTTAATAATCATTTATCGAAGCTCGGCCAGGCTTGACCAGATATGCAAAGATGCTATTACGCAATGTGTATCGAAAAAGGTATACACCGAGGTAGATGAAATACTAAAATGGATACTGACGGTAAACAAACGCAACGATGAATGCGACAACTTTGATAGATGGTCAAAGCCCTCAAAGATTGAAAAGCAAAGCTTCTCGGTTATTTCTGATACCTACGGATATATACATATACGTATACATGTACGCATGTAACATATACATACATATATATATATATATATATATATATATATATACACACACATATACGTATGTAGAGAGAGAGAGAGAGAGAGAGAATGGAAATGAAGATGACGAAATTTGGAACGAACCTGCCATATTCAAGAGATTACTGTGAGAATGCGGCGGGGGTGGTGGTCTCTCTAAGCTGCCCACTCTGCCCTCGTTCGAGCCTCCACCACCTATACCATATACCCAATGGCGATAAGCAGAAACTTAAGAAACGTCTTGATCGTTAGATATTTTCAATGACATTTTTACGCGTCGTTGACGTAGACGCGTTGCTAGGTACACACATATCGGATGACATCGATTTATACTTTACCATAAAAATCGTAAATGACACAACAATAAGTGTTAATCGGTTAAAGTGTCGGCCAGTGTTAACGATCACCGATATCGGATGTGCGGCGTTTTAATAGAATCGACGTCTAAACGATGACAATTTATACGAATCGCATGATAACACAGTACCTGGAGAGTCGTGGTAATGGCCGTTTATTTTCCCTGGCGAATCGGTCGCCAATTGAGACGCGGTAACGCTTCGAATTTGTAGAGTTCCCGTCTTCGAGGGCGAGGAAGCGTTCGGCTGTTGAACAGAGTTAACTTTTTCTTTATCGAGGTAACCAGAAGGAGTAGTAGGGCTCGAGCGCGTTCTAAATAAGTACGAGTATTATAGGAGGGAGATAAGCGCAAAGTTACCTCGTCCAACAATTGCCTGAGTCTCTGCAGCTGTGCCTCCAACTGGCGATTGTGATCTTCGAGTATTTGCATACGGGCCTCCAATCTTCCTTTGTGCTGCCTCAACAATTTAGCCTCCGCGATCATATCGCAATCGGGTTGTCTCGTGCCATGGCCATCTTCGGGGGTCGATCCTGGCGTCTGTTTGGAACGCAGCCTCTCGTATTCGGCCTGCAACGTCGCGTTTTCTTCCTCGAGCTCGCGTATCATCGCTTCGAGTTCCTCCCTTTGCTCGGCATCGATTGCCGCCATAACTTGTACCGGACTTCTAGGTACGTTAACGTTGTCACCGCCGTTCAAACTCTGACAGTAATGGGCTATCAACTGGTGTTCGTCGTCGCTGTCCGGAGTGGAGTTGCTTCTCGTACGGGACAATTCCACCTCGGCCAGCCGAGACGCGTACATCTCTAAACGAGAGTGCATGTCCTGACTGAGCGAGCTGTGCTGCGGCGAGGGCGCTGGACTTTCCAACGCGTCTCCCTCGAGCACGGTTTGTACCGGCAGATATCCGACTCTGGGATGTTTCTTGAAGTACCGCTTCGACTTGAATTTGTTGCGTAGCGCTCTCGTAAAGTCTCGCACGTCCTCGCCCGAGGTTGTCTGTCGAAGAGAGAAAATAATTAGGAAAATAATTAGAACGTAGTTACGAGCCCCGTGCTACGTCGTTTCTACATCCAGTAGTATTTTTCCAATATTAACCCCTATTCCCAATCGATGGCCTTGGCCAATTCATAATAATATACTACGATATATTTACAGCCGTGCAATATTCCTGCATCGGATGGGTCAATTTGTGGTTCTTCGCTTTTCGACCGGAGAAGAAGCAATTCTGGCACATGTCGAAGTTGAAGCACTTCAAACATCGATATCTGCGAAAAGTAATCGGAGGAGTAACGGTTAGAAGAATTTCTCGATCTCCGATCCTCGTTCTCCCCTCCGTACGAGGGGATTGGACGGACAGATCGAATGGTCTTACCTGAAACCTATAATCGGATATTCTTTACAGATGTTGCACTTTGCCTGATGCTTGGCGCTCTCGGCAGCGGAGAGTCGATGAAGTACAGGCAACCACACCATGCTCTGCGGTTCTTGTTGGAGCCAACTGAGAAAGTGTACGGCCTCGATCTCGTTCTTGTCCTTTCCTGCTTTCTCGAAACAACTACGTACGCTCGGCTCGATATTGGATCCGCCAAAGGCTGCCACTTCGCCCAATTGTCTCGGTACTTGTATGCAATCGTGCAACAGTAATCCCAATTTTCGTTGATCCACCAGTCTATTAGGATCGGCGATTAGTCGAAACAGATCTGAAAAATGGACAAGACGATCGATGAGCGGGACGACCTTCGACCTTTCGCCTTTGGACTTTGATTACACGAATCTCATCCTCGCGCGTTCCTCGTTGGAACAACGACGAATAGGATATACTCACATCTGTACTTTTCTTCCAGGTGGCCCTTGCAAAGCAGCACCAGGCCGACTTTGAAGGACAGCACGCGAATTTGACCGGTTCGTTGACTGAAACGAATATTTTGAGTCTCTTTAGAATCGGAGCTTTCTCGCCGAAAGACAGATACGTTTTCCGAAAGGCGATACTACTTTTCTCTTTTCCGAAATAAGGCTTCGGCGCGAGATATCTCTTCCGGCGTGGTTGCTAATGTCCGTTTTACCAAGCCAACGAGCTCACCTGTCGTATACGTTAAGGAGCCAATTTATCGCCAGATCGATGCACAGAGGTACGGATACTTGGGTCGGATTGTCAGCCGCTATGATCTCGTAGAGCGACGTCAAAACGGTCACCATATCGGGAATGTCTATCAGTTTGTCGTTCTGCGCGCGTAGACCGTGCGAATCGAATTGCTCCAAAGCGGTGGAAAGGCTCAACAGATCCACTGCGAAAGAAAGATGGAATATCGTGATCGGTGACTACGAGACGTATTATTCGATGATCGACGATTACACATTACATGTAGAAGCGTCTACTCACGGCACAATCGTTTCTGCACGGTGCGCAATTTCATCGCGGTTCTGTACGCCGAAAAGCGAACTTCGTTCAGATCCGCCAGCGAGGACATCAGCTCGATCATTTTCGGATGATCCCAATGCGTCGTCTCCAGTTGGTGGCTGCAATTCGACGATATTCGATTCTTACTCCTTCGGAAGAATTTTATAACTTTGGGAGAATATTACGAGAGAAATCAACGCGTCCAAGGGAAAGGTTCGAAAGTGTTGGAAGGAGCGTTGAAAAAGTTCCTTTCTTTTTTTTAAATATTTGCTTCGAAATCGAATGTCGAACGAGGTATTACGATTCGAAGCAGGCCAAAGGTACCAGATACGTTCGAACGATCGAAACGATCGAATAGGAAAGGAAAGGTAAGAAGTAGCGATTACTTGATATAGTAAGGCACTTTGGCGGGCGTGAGGGCTCTCTCCCATGGTAGTTCCACGCTGCTCGCGAGGAAAGCCTGACTACCAGGAGTGCTGCCGTCCTTTCCAAATCCGCTTAGCAACTTGTAACGCTCGTCAACCGCCACTTGCAGCACCTTCCATCTACGAAAACAGAGAAAATGAAGTAACGTTAACGCGGGTATCTCGCATATATTCAGAAATCTTTTACGAGCGGAAATGTCGGGGGGAATGGGAAGAAACGAGAGCGTAATCGTAATCGATAAACGTTGCGCATCGTATTTATGCATTTATCTCTCGCGAGTTTACGCGACACCTTATTCGTTTGGAAACTTTCAAAAAGGAAATTAATACTTTCTCGCAATACTTTCTCCGAACGAGTTCGAGGTACCGTAGGATAAGTACGTATCTTATTGTCGAGTACGCAAGTAATCCGCGTACGTACGTACGTACCTGCTATTGAGATCTTCGAGTTTAGCCAAAAGGGCGTGAGAAACGATGACGCTGCTCGACGCGAAAACGCTAGCTTGATCGTTCGTATCCTCGATGTTCCTCTGAATGGGTACCAATCGTTCGCCAAACTTTTGCAACTGTTCGAGCATTTCCGACGCCTCGTTCGCATCACTCGGATTTTGCCAACCGCTTTGGATCGCCTCGGCTGCTGCCATGCGGGACGAGAGATCCTCGAGACACTTTTGGAAGACACATATTTTCTGAAAAGAGAAGACCGATTAACGATCGTTGCGAACGTCCTTGCCTTGCGTTCGTCTCGATAGATACCGTCTCGTTTTAACGTCTTTTATCGTACTCCTTTAAGGGGTGGAAGAGATCGTCGCGAATCCGAAGAAGAAAATTACACACGCGACCTACATAATTAAGTTAAATACCTTCAGCTCCGTTCTTTGTTTTTTCTTGCCCCCCCCCCCTCTCTCTCTCATCTCAACGAGTAGGATTAATTTAATAAAGTAATATCTGTCGAAGAACAAATACTTGCTTTATTACTTTGTAACGATATCGAGGAAAGAAGAAGGATCGTTCTTCGTGTACTCAATTAAAAGCATTGTTCGGCCGTCCTTTTTAATACGTATTTCATTATCCTTAAAAGCAACAATTTTCCTACCTCTTTCCTCTAATATAATCGGAATGAAATCAGAAGGCGTACTTTGTTCTTGGTAATACTCCACGTGAAAGTAATTACGCTATCGAAGTCGTTAGGTAAAATCAATAGAGACTCTTTCGCGAGATTCTTAATATCGAACGGCACCGGGATAATATCTATTAAACGAAGGAAGAAATCCGATGATTTTAGCGGCGGATAGAGTCGAGGAGGTCCAATTGAAAATCGGCAGGAGAGGGAGAGTGGGGGAACGGGTGGTCGAGTAATTTTTCTTCCGACTTGGCACGGTGTCTGCGATGTCATTTATTATGTAGCCAAGCAAGCAATTAAAGTTCACTCGTCCGTATTCACCCTCCTCCTCGTCCGAACTTCTTCGAATTTATTCAAGTTAATTGTCTGGCGCCGTCCAATATCCACTGTTGTACATAGACCGTGGTCCATTAACGGCAATTAACCGTTACGAAGGACCTCCGAATCGTTTCTTTATTTGTTCGGTATTTTATCGCGAAACCGTGCGTAACGAACTATCCATAATGACGTTTATAGAAGAAGAAAAAAAAAAGGGAAGAGAAAGAGTTGCAGCGATTTTTAGCGATATCCATAGTGTACGCGATTATACGGGAGTGTAACCGGTAGACGAAATATCATCGGGTGGCAAAGGTCATTTTCGCGCAATCACGACATTGAGAGGACAAATGAATTCGCGTAAACCGATTGCACTGCACGATAATGTCCCGAGGGAATTTCTATTCGAACGCGTTGATTTAAACGCGATAAAGCAATTACATTAAAATATAACCTACGATCGAGTGGTCTTGGAGTATTTCGTCGATCGAACTTTTGTGTTTTGGTACGTTATTCGAGCGAATTTATCAGAACAATTTGATGGCCGATTCGAATCGAGCGCACGAGTGGGACCACTTTAGCGATTGTTTATGTTACAAGAGGAGAAAGGTACTGGCTCGAGAAATGTAAGCAGGAACTCCGATGTACTTTTAAATACGATGGTCCACTAGACGAGTACGTGCGCGCGTTAACGACGAAACCGTACGTTTATTTTTCAGCTAAACGCGAGCACTCGTCATACGACGACGCCCTTTTCCGCGCCCTTTTTCGCGTTGGACCATTTTCCTTTAAAACGAAACAAAGCGTATCGAAAAGGAAGCGCGTACCGAATTGATCCAAACGTTTGGTATCTTTGAAATAGGAAGAAATGGCTTCTCAAAGATATTTCTACAGGATATGTGCGACGTAAATAGGATAGGCGTGCGCGTATACCAAATTTATCCGCTCTTTCGCTCTTGAAAAAATCGTCCATCACACGATTTTGGAGAATTTTCGACGGTCACTGTACACGCCGAGGGTTGCGCAACGGAGCGGGGAGAGAGAGGGAGTCGGAGAAGGGAGGAGAGACGAAGAAAGAAAAGGGATTCGCTCGTAAATAGTCCGAATCTCGTGGCGATTTTCCGTTATTTATTGGTCATCGGTGGCAGCGGCGCCTCGTTCGCTGGCAACGCGCCATGCGAATCTATTACGAGTCCGGGCTCGTCGCGCTAAAACTCGCCACCAGATTCGTTCCTTCCTTCTCGAATCGAGGGATTACCCTAGACCTTAACCTCGCAGACCTTACGTTCTTACCTTGAAAAAGATTCCGAGTCGCGTTACCCAAAGTTCCGTGAGAACGATTATTCGATCGGTATTGACGTTACGCTTATAAGATATATATCTATGCGTATGAATGGTAAACCGTTTAAACGACGAATTCAAGTACGGAAACTACGATAAGACGAAAAGTAAAATGAAATAACTAAGATCGAGCCAAGAAAGTTTATAAGGCAAGAAGTATATTTTCAAGGAGAGGTCGTTAAGACCAAGTCCGGCTCGGAATTAATTTAGACGTCGAGGTGCTCGTAAAATCACCAATAAAGATCTCCCTCTCTCTCTCTCCCTCGAACGCGTACCATAAACGAATCGATGAGAAACCGAGATTAATATTAAAAAGTTGCCTCGATTGATCCAAAGTCGAAGCGAAGAAAATTTTCGATATTTTACTTTCTCGAGAGAAGTCGGATTGAAGTGCTCGCGAAAGAAAATAGATAAAATCAATAGCGGCGCCGCGCAGAGAGAATTATATTTGACTATTATATTTTGCCGAACTTTTAACCTGATTTCCTTTCGTTATCTCCTCCTCTCGCGCACTTACTTTTTTCTTTATCTTTTTCCAAGTTGGAAAGAATCTCATTCGAGAGATCGGAGATGTCTTAATTTACAAAATCGACGCACGGATCTGCGCGAGAGTTTCCCAGTTGCCATAAATAACGAGCGTGTCGTAGAAGGAACGCGAGCGAGTTAACCAAGACCTCATCTTCGATTCATGGAAGCGCCGCGCCGCGCCGATTCGAAAACGATTCGAAGAAGAGGAATAAGAAGCGGAGCAGAAGTAGGAACACGAGCGGTATAAATCATCTCCTTTTCCAGCTCTCTCTCTCTCTCTCTTCTCGGCCCCTGTCCCCGAGATCGCACTCTCTCCTTCCTTCTCATGTCGGGATCGAAATCTCTTCGGCCAGCGATCTGGTTCGCATCGGCCGGCCGCGACCGTCTTACTTCCTCGCAACGTGGCTCGTCTTAGCGAGTTGTTAATGGCTTCTCGTGCATTCGATCCATAATTAACGAAGCTTCGTTAAAAGAGAAGCGGTGTCGGGTCGCCGCTAGAGGACGAAGTCGGACGAAGAGAAATAAGAAGAGCCGTAGAGGAAGACGAAGAGGAAAGGGCTTTCGATGAGAGGGACGATAAAAAAGAGGAAGGATAAAGAAAAAGTGAAAAGAATCCACAACCGGTCGATGCGCGTGGAGAGAGGGAGATTCAAACGCACGCGACTGCAAAGAGATCGCGGAAAGAGAATTAGCGTTACGACGATTCACGCGATTTTTTTTCAAGGGTTCGTCGCATCGGCGGACGTAGTAAAAATATGTTTGTATTTTTAGCGTTAAAATGGCGGCGACGCGAGTAACAACCGCGAATATTGAACGAATTCGGGAACGATCTCACGACCTGTTTGTTATCGTTGTAGCTTTTCGAGGACGCGATGCAACCTCTCGACGACGTTCTTCCTCGCGAACGTTAAAGGATCGTTCGGTCGTTTCTTTTCGAACTCGGACGATTAATTCCAGCGCATTTGTTACGAGACAATCGTACGTACGCGCTTTCCGCGTCTCCTAATATTTTGTATCGATCGAACGCGACGTAACACTCGTAACGTCGCACTCCTTCGCATTTTCCATTTCTAAATTCGATAAATTTCAAGCGGAATGTATCGTACGTACTCGTAAGGATATCCCATTTCGCACGTTTGAAGTCTCTCTCTCCCTCTCTCGCACTATCGGTCGCGTAAAGCGATGAAACATTCCGTACATTTACGGTATAAAGAGCAGAGGCGCGGAAAAGAAAGATATTTCAACGGATCATCTCGTACCGCGGAGCATCCGTCAGAGCGATAGAATTTCACACGTGAGAATGGGGGGCATCGAATATGCAGGCTCATCGATAAAAACTTGCCATTGTTGCTGTCGCTACATCCAAGTTCTAGATGCATTTCTCCTCCTGCTGGTTCGACGCGACACGTCGAAAGGATCGAGAGTAGGAAACGATATCGAGGCCGCCGGCACGCCGAATACGATTTACATAGATACAAAGGACGAGCCGCGAAATTATTTCCGACAATGGAGCTCTCGATCGTGTTTCTCTAATGTACGAGAAAGCGAGTACTCGCGATGAAACCGTCGACGTTACGTCCTACGTCCTCGCGACAACGGCGTTAAGCGATCTATCGCGCGTAACGCGTTATCTCGGCATTTCATTCGTTCGTTCGTCGTGCTTTATCTTTGTCCTCGAGTGGAAAAAGTCCAAGTATCCGTGACGCCGATGCGACAACGCGCGTCGATACATGGGCAGGCACCGATGTACCGATATGGAGAGGAAACGGTCTATCCCGAGGGAGATGAGAGAAACGCCTAGAAGCGGGAACGTACCATTCGCGACACATCCCTCGAACAATAGCGAAGCGCGGAGACGGAGCACGCCTTTCGAGATAATTTTCCGGTTACGATTCTTTCTTCGTCGTATCTCGGCGTCGTCTCTCGTCTTAGCATAGCGAGTGTGCACGACGCACCGAAATAGCGACTACTACCTCTCCCGCGTCGCGTCGCGTCGCGTCGCGTCGCGTCGCGTCGCGCAAGAATCGAACGCGTCTGTTCCATCGTACGCGAGTATCGGATTTGTAGTCGAGGAGTAGTCGCGGAGTAGTAGGAGAAACGGTAAGAGCAATTTCCTCGATAGCACCGGTCGAGAGTGCAACCGAGGAGGGCTAACCGAGGTGAGCGAGGAGAGAGAGGCTCGAGGAGAAACAAGCCCGACACGCTTCGGTGGCTTTGCTCTCTGCCGAACAACGAGGCCGACTCGGTGTTAATTACCCGCAATTGTCTCTCTGCGAGAGGATCGCGTCTCTCGAAAGCGAGCCCTCTCCAAAGAGCGCTCCATCTATACCTATCCCTACGTATATCTCTCTTCCACGAGAGAGTAGATGCGCGTTCGGCCAAGTACAAACGCGTCGCCGGTAATATACGGTAGCGATAATTATCCTCCTTCTGTCGACTTTCCGTAGTGTTCGCTCCACGTTTCCTCCTCTGGAAATTAAATTTTATCGAACTTTAGGCACGATCGAAGAGAACTCGAATGCGTTAGAAAAATGATAACTCTGATCGTAAACTCGAAGGATAAAGATCCGTTATTTCCTTTATCTCGTTCGGCCGATCTAGGAAGCCGATCGTCGACGCGCGCGATCAGGAAACGGCCCGTGCAAATCCACCTCGAACTCGACGTCTACGATCGAGATAATTCGAGTACGCGCCTTGGCTCGATCGAATGCTACCGTTGGTCCGACTATTTTTCTACTCCGATCGTTTCTCTCCTCCTTCTTTCTGCTCCTCGTTACGCGAATAAATTGCCTACGAATCTGCAGGTAGGCCTTCGCCGGTCGAGATCATTTGTCAACTGGAAAGTAGAAAAGGAAACTCGCGAGGAAGGGTAGGGGGAAAAAGGTGCGACTCCTCTCCTGAGGCGCGAGATGATCTCGAGTAGTAGGTATTTCCGATTGCACGGACGTCTTTCTCCTGCATAGTTTGCATCGCCGCTCGTTTGCTGCGAGCGTTCTTTCAACAAAGAACAAATTACATTCCGTGCGTGCTTCTCCTCGCGCTCGAGGCTCGAATGCTCGCCCACGTTACGATCGTCGTTGTTGTTCTTAGTCGTCATCTTCCTTCGCGTGCGAGAACTTATTTGGGAAATTAGAATCCGGAGCTCGCGCCTCGAAAGCGGGTCGAGATGCAACGCGGAGAGCGAGAGATCCTCTCCTTCTCTCGCTTTTACGAGGGAGAAGAAAGAGAGCAAGGGAAGGGAAGGAAACGAAAAGAAAAGAAAGTTGGAAAGAGAGTTCGGATAAAGAATCCTCCTCGAGGAAGGCGAAATACGCTATAAATGCGGCGTTCGCCGAGCTAGGCGCCATTTCTTATTGACGTAATTAAAACTCTCGCGGCTAAGTAGAGAGAACGTTAACGATCGTCGGTTTCGTTGAATCGTCTTCGGGCTAGTCGCGTGGTAATTTGATCGTTAAGCATTTGAAAATATTGGACCGAATCGCAATCGGTTACTTCGAGAGAGAAAAAACACTTTTTCTAGATTTATGCTCCGTCCATCTCCGACGTGACCCGGTTCGAGAGTCTTTTCTCGCGCGTTCGTACTTACGTACTTACGTGACTCCTGGTTCGCACTTAATGGGCCTTTAACCCCTTGCCGGCAGAACGAACGAACGAACGAACGAACGAACGAACGAACGAACGAACGAACGAACGAACGAACGAACTCGTTCCACGGCGCACAGAGACTTCCGGTACAATTTTCCCATTGAGCGAAGGCCCGTTGCCCCATTAAAATGCCCCTTCTTCCTTCCTCTTGGCTCGTACACGAGCTCCGGGAGAAAGAAAGAGAAAGAGAAAAAGAAAGAGAAGGAGGAGGAGAGAAAGGCTCGTTCTCGTTCGTTTCGACCTCGAGACGACCATGATGAATGGGGCTGAAGGATCGGTGCCCCGCTGCCTAAATCGAGCGACGGCGCACGGTTCATTGATCTCCACCTTTTTCCGAGCCGTCCAGTTCAGTTCGACGCCGGTCGACGTAACGGAAATTACGCAGAAAGCGTTTTTGCGCTTTAACGAGAGAGAAAGAGAAAGGGAGAAAAGTTTTCGTCGCGCAAAGGGAAGTAATAAAACGAATCGAAAAGAGAGCCCTCCTAAATGTATGTCTTCGTAGAAAAGTTACTCTCGGAGTATAATCCGCGAATTCGTACGTAAAGTATCGTAAGGAAAAGCATCCACGGGGGAAGCAGAGTTGGCGCTGCAGAAACGGCTCGAGGAAAAGTAAAAGTAACGCGACGGTGAATGGAGCGGACGCTCGAACGTTCCTATTCCACGTTCGTCTCTCGTATTATTTAGAGCAATTTAAACGTTTCCATATACGTGTACGCGCCGTCCGAAGGGGGCCACGGCGGAGACGAAGCTACGCCGACGAATACGATAGATGGAATTTAAACGCAGATGTTACGGTATTTGCACGATACGTAATCTTGATGCATCTTGTAAAACCATGTAACTCGCTTTAACGAACCGTTCTTAAATGGATCTCGCGCGAGAGTTTAGTTCGTTGTTCGAACTAAATCTCAAAGCTGGTCCGGACTAGATCTCGTCATAACGCGTAAGACGAGGTGAAAGGCCATTTGAAATGCGAGACCCTTGGCACAGCTGTCCGTTTCTATAATATTTGCCTAAGCTTTAGCCTTCTCGCATAAAGCGTCAGATACGTACGTGCCGAGCGATAGAGGAGTCAACGAGGACCGTGTACTATTTTCCTAAAGGAAGCGTCGATCGTTGAAACCCGCTTCGACGTCCATCATTCAGTCGCGATCTCTCTTTGCTCCGCTCTGTGCTCTTCGACCGCTCGAGCACGCGTCGAACATAGCGAGCAGTTGTCCATTTTTCACAAATTATCTCGAACCGCCATCGTACGGGTTACGCGTTGCAACGTTAGCCGAGACGACGAAAATGACGAATTATGCGAAATGGTACGTGGAACGGTAATGATTCGAGCGAACGATTAAACGCGTGCACGGTGAAGAAACGTGATAGGTGAAAGAATAGCTTTCCCGCGATTAATCTTCCACGTTCTGATCGACGAAAGGCGTAATCGATGAAATCGTTATCTTGCCTCGTCGTCTTAAGTAACGGAGACCAAAACGAAATCGACGGGACGTGTTTACTTTGGCAAAAGCTTCGAAAAGAAAAGTGGTCCTGCTCGCAGCGATTCGACGATTCGACGACGCTGACGGGCAATTTTCCTAAACGCTCTCCTAATGCAACTACTTTCACACTTTCATCTCGTTCCGCGTAGGACGACGAGGATTTAAAGTAGCCGGATAAGAGAAAATCAGAGTTTCGCGCTTTGTAAGTCGACAGAGGGGAGCGAGAACAAACGAAAGGAAAGAGAAAAGAAAAAAAAGCAACAAAATTCGGGTCTACGATATCTTTCGTCGAGACGAGTACTCCCGTACTCTCTTCTTTTCATTAGACATCTCGCGTCGCTGCGCCATCGATGCTACGGGGATAATTGACGTTCGAGTAGTTGGGACTCCATTGTGTTTCGCAGACTGCACTCGCTTCGTAACTGTATTACTCGATATAAACTGGCAACGCTCGGTCTTTAATGGAGCAACCTTTTGCCAACGTAGGTACTCGTAGCCGTGAAGAGCGAGAGAGGGGAGAGAAGGGAGAGGAGAAGGAGCGCAGCGCGTTGTTCGCAAGAAAGCGTCGCTCGCGCGTGGACGAAAAATGAGTGCGAAAAAAGCGAATGTTGCTCGTGTCGCGTCGATCGTCCAACGAAGTAATCCAGCTCGGTCCGAGATGGGATTCCAGGACGGTCTTGCGCTTACGTTCTTCCCACCGATCGAAGAGTGCGTTGTTTTAACGGCGAAACGTTATTTGCTCGGACGATTTTTCTTTCCGATGTTGTTGTTTCAAGGTTTTCCTCGATGAGGTAAGAGAAACGTGGTATTTACCATTTTTACGCTCGGGATAACATGGCTTCGATCGAAAAGAAAATGTACTTGCTACGATTCGGGATGGAGGAATTTTTCGAAATAACGTCGATTCGCGACGTCCTGGCAATAACGGAGAATCCTTTCGGGATCGACGTTACGTTCGACCCGCGCGGATATATCGCGCCTCGATATACCTCGCCAAACGCAGACGCTGATTATTGCTTTGACCGATCGTAAGTTACTCCTTCTCCTTCCTCTTCCTCTTTCTCTTCCGACGACGAGCCGAGGGAACGAGTCGGAGATATTCCAGTAATTGCAGCTGCGCCCGAAATCCCTCGGTACTCGAGCCGACTGTAGCGTTAATTATTTACGGTTATACGAGGACGATTACGACATTAAATTCTGTATACCTTCGGCGCAGCGAGACCATTACTTTGGAATATTAGGAGAGAGAATTCATTCGGTATACGGTTTCTGGCCAAGAAGGAAGGTCGTTCGATCCGTCGCGACGATGGCCGCCGCGCCCTGTCATACGTATCGTCGCGTTGCAACCTGTAGGTGGCATATGCGTCGGTGCACTACAACGCGGACGAAGAAGGAACCGTTCGTGCACGAGCGAGCACATTCCGCGCGTACCGATTCGCCGTCCCCACCGTCGAACCGCTTTCGATCTTCGCGAATTTCATGAATTTTATATTTATTTCGATCGTAGATTAATACCGAATAAAGCCGATTCGCCGAATAAACGTTGATCTTCGAATGCAAATAGACCCAATATTTACCTAGTACGTACCTACCGCGTATCTATAGATAAATATCTTTTATTATTTCGTTCAAATTTATCTTCCATCGTAGAAAAATATCCTTTTAGCTCGAATGATCATTTTACGAGGAGAGAGAGAGAGAGGGGGGGGGGGGGATAGCCGACAACGCGGAGAGAATAGCGAGTAATCGATACGAAACGTTTCCGTGCACGCGTATTTCTCTAATTAAAAACTATTATGCAAATAACGATAACGGAACTGCGGAATAATTAAATCGCACTTACGCTGCCCGAGGATGACGCTGTTGCAGCAGGTGCGACGTACCGTCATAAAATATACGATCCGGTAGAATTCGCCAAGGAAATTTCACGGGCGAGAGAGATTTCTCGAATTTCCGATAGGAAAGAAAAAATGTGTGTCAAACTTGCAAGTCCCTCGTAAATTCCTTGTAGTCGTTTTCGATAACCATCCTTCGGGTGTATCAATACAGTTAACAGACATTTTCATGAAATTTCCTTACGCCGACCGAATTACGTTTCGAGGGCAAAGTATACGTGTTTCGACATTCGCGTCTCCTCGCGTTGCACTTTCGTCGAGATCGAGAATTTCGTGCGTTTCTTGCACCGACGTCGAAAGTTACGAAATCGTTGGGAGAGGGGAGAGGGAGGTGGAGGACGACGAAAGACGAAAGACGAAAGACGAAAGACGAACGACGAACGACGAGGATAAAGAAGCGCGCGTAACGTCTCGAAAAGGTGACGATTTCGGACGGGCGCGTACGCTTTGTTACAGCCAAGAATTAATACGGCGATCCTTACTAGGGGACGGCCTATTAACTAACAGTATTTATTGCGTCGTTTTATCGGGCAACTGGTTCGCCTTGAGAATCTAGGAGGCGCTCATCCCGAGATCGAGGAGGGAAAGGGCCGACGACGACGGCCGGATCCGTCCCAACGTACGAGACTCCGCGCTCGTATACGAGATAAAAGGGACGCCAACCTCCGGTCCACCAGCCAACCTCCGAGATCGTTCATAACGCTGGCAATCAATTTCGTAGATTACGGGGAAACGACGACAGGTCGACGATCCTCCCCTCTTTCTCGAACAGTCGCTCGTCTCGCGAGCTAACGTCGTTGATTATGATCGAAATTAATATAATTTTTCTAATCGAAATGAAATTTTATTATCTTTGCAGAAAGCATCTTCGAGTTCATTATTTCCAAATTCATCCAAACTTTTCCAGCTCGTTTCGAAATATTTTTCGCGCGTCTAAATACTCTTCGATCTAGTCGTAAAATTGGGATCCGTGTTGGGAGTCGTTTCGTCGATTGATTCCTATTAACGTATTTTCCGTAACTGCTAGCCATTGAAAATTCCCGATGGACGTAACTCGAAAAAATCATTCATGGAAAATACCTCTTCTTGCTCGAAGGACGAAATAACTTCGTAGTAAAACTGCTCGGCCATCGAGAGATCGATCTTAAGAGAGGTCCGATCTTCCTCGTCCCGACGATCCTTTTTCTCCCCATCGTCCTCCTCCTCGTCCTCTTCACCTTCTTCGACCTTGTAATCCTTTATACCCGTTCTCCGACGAGGCAACACCTCGGTCACGCTACTCTTCATCAGTTCCATTCTCGAAATTTTTTATCACCGTGACGCTTCGATCCACATCGACCCGACTTCAAACCTCTTTATCCTTCTCTTTCCAATTTCGCTACTATATCCGCTCGCTTTCGAGATCATCGAGTCAACATCGAGTCACCGATTCGTTATCAGCGTTCGCTATCACAGCCGATTCGCGTTTTAAGCAAATCGCAGAGGAACGTCCACTCCGCGTACGCGTTCGTCATTGCTCCCGAGAAAAATTTGTTTCTCGAGTTTTAACTTTGACCGTTCGACTACGCGATTATCGATCTTACGGATCGCGAGTGTCTCGACGATTTAAGAATTCCTTCCCGTACGCTCCTCAAACACGTAGACTCGACACGAGCGACGGGCACTCGACGCACATCCAATCGTCTCGAAAGCCATCGAATTTTGTGCCAACAGTCGCGCGTGCTCGACGATTGTTTGCGTCTGTTCTTTGGTGCACATGGATGAAAATTTTCAACCTGACTCTATCTTTTTCCGTCTTGCGAATGGCGATACGACGACAACGACTAAGAAAATCCAATGAAATAAATATTCGTCGATGGGCTCGAGCCGAACGTTATCTCGCGTGCACGCACGTTGGCAAGCGCGAGTGAACTGAAGCGAAGTAACGAAAGAGCACGTACAACCAAGCTGTCTGTCTCTCTCTCTCTCTCTCTCTCTCTTCCTCTCTCCCTTCCTCACTCTCTCTCTCTCGCTTCGTGTCGGTTCGCTAACGCGGTGTCAACCTACACGCTAGATAAGCCCTACCACGAGTCCTCCTCTTTGTAGCAGAGGGAACGGACGTGGAGGAAGAGAGAGGGGGGGGGGGAGAGCGAGAGAGAAAGAGAAAGAGTTTCTTCATACAAGGTGACCATGAAAAGAGGAACGCGACGGCGTTTTCATTTCGGTTTCATTCTTCCTATGCCATCGAGATGATTTTGGTTTATTCGAGACGCAATTTGGTACTATCGGTTAATTCCCAAAGATTAAAAGATCAAAGGAAAGCAAAAATACAGGATATAAGGATGATAAACGTTAATGAGATTGCCGAATTAAAGAACGGCATCGAGAAAAGGTAATTAAAAGATGTGCCTGACACAACATCCAAGGCAAGATAAAACGAGAGAGAGGCTCGGGGAACGATCGCAGTTTTAAAATAGAGAATAACGCGTAGGATCGTTTAACCGTGAAAGAGAATACGACGCGGGCGTCGAAAGGCTTTATTCCGATTTCGTTGCTTTTAATAGGCGAACATAGGGACAAAGGAAGGAAAATGCGTTGAAAAAAAAAGCTTGCGCTTGGACGTACCGACAGAGATTAAAAGAAAAAGTGGGAAAACGTATGTACTCGATAGTCGTATCTCGTAAGCGCTTTTAACAAGGATTTAAAGAAAAATAAAAGAAGAGGAGATACGAAAACTAATCGCGTCCGGGCTTGGCTCCGTTCTCGCTCGGTTTAAAGTCGCACCGCATGGAATTTCTATCCTGCGAGAGTACAGCGAGGATAACAGCGAGGTCCGATCGTAGCAGGAAATAATAAAGCGTAATCTATACGCTGATATAGCGGTAACTACGCGAAACTGGTTTTCACTGCATGCGAAAAGTGAAAAGAGATTCGATCTCTCTTTAGCTCGACGTCGTTCGTAAACCGCGTTAGAGCAGAGTCGACTACCAAATATCACGCTCCTGCCGTATTCTTCTTGGAAGAATTTCCAAAAATAACCTATCCTATTCGCGCTTACCTAGTAGAAAATTCATTTTCTACTCTATGATTCTAATACAATCCGAAATGTCTCTTTTCCTCGCCCATAAACTATTGCGCGTATAGGTAGGTATTCGTAGCACGCTTACAGAACGGCGAAAGGGGAAAAGAGAGTTTCGGAGTCTAAACGGTTTAGAGGAAGCCTCTCGCACGCAAGTACGCGGTCGGTTATGCCGGTAGCTACGCGTCGGTGGTGTCGCGGTGATCGACGACAAATTTGACGATGCACGAAAAAAGAAAAAATGCAAATCTAAAGGAGTCTAAACGAAAGTCCTACGTCTTTGCATTTATTTGAGATATATTCTCTCTTTCTTCGGATATAGCAAGAGGAAGAACGAGATAGGTGCGAAAAGAAGGGAAGAGAAGGGCTCGACGAGAGGTCGTTGAGAGTCGTCGAGTCGTGTCGCCGAGTCGTAAAATCGCATATCTTCGATTCGATGTGCCGCGTACGTGCGTGGATATACATATAAATACATACACACAGATACATGGACGGATGTACGTAGATGTAGAAGCGTGTGTGTAAGCGCGCACGACACGTGTGCACTCACGTGCGACGATAAAACAACAACCAGTGTTCCTCGAGAAGCGCAGGATACGAGTCGCTGCACCTTGCATCGCGATAAAACGTTTTCGCGAATGGGTACGAAAGCGTGCAAGGATGCTCGCAGCGCGCTCGTTTCTCGTTAAAAAAAGTGTGACGATTGGGAAAGAGTTGGGAGAGCGTTTTTTCTCACGGCATAAGTCATTTTTTTACCATCCAACGATGCGCCATCGAGCTATCGACGAAAGACGGAATCGGACGAATCTTCGATCGGTTTGTTCCAAGATACAAAAACGAATGGAACGTATCGCGTCGTCGTGCACCGTTCGATGAAATAATACAAAGAAATGTTTCTATCGAACGATTTTCCTACCGACGAGAGACAACGATCTCGTTAGGACGGATCCAATCGTTTAAAACGACAAGGAGCGCGGCAATCGCGTTAGCCTCCAACTTGCCAGCGAGATTAGCAGAAGAGCCATTTATGATCGCGAACGAACTCGAAACGATGCTCTTTAACCGCGTCGGACTTAATCCAATCACTTTAAACGAAGCTCGGTAGTGCACGGAAGTGGAGAGTGACCAACCGGAGGTCAACGGGCAATTAGATCTGAAAAGAATAAAACGATAGAAGCTATATCGGGAAGACGATATCGCAGCGAACGAGTAACGCGCGACTTTCGTAAACCTCGTTCCGATCGTCTGATCCGAGATACGCGCAAACGAAAGCGCAACGCTTTCGAAGTGCCGATTCCACGAAGGCACCGAGATAGAGATAGACGGATGGAGGGAGGGAGGGAGAGATTATTAAAAGTTCGCGCCGGTTCGTAGAAACGCCAACGAAACCGAGGGAGGATTCGATGACCCGATTCTTATGCACCGTTCAATCAAATTAATCCGACAATATCCGCTTTCTCGGGGGTTCGAAGAAAAGAGCTCGCCTCGAGCGTTCTCTCCGAAATTGATTACGTTTCCTCGTGACCGAGGTGAATGGAAATAAATGTTCCAAGTGACGGCGAATGTACTCGGTAGAAGGTCTATCGATCGATCGATCGATGGATGGGCCGATCAAGAAAGAAGCGACGTACCGTCGAGTGCCACGTAACGTAATTAAGATTCCGACGGTGGGTGGGTGGGTTGACACGCGTGTGCGTGCGTCAGGGTCTCTTCTCATTCAAGACGAAGAGACGGAGGAGAGAGAATCGTGACGGCGAGTCGTGGCTTGGCACGGCACAATCTCTTCCTTTGTCTTTTCTTCGCTGGAATTCAGTAAAGAGGGTATAGCTGTGTGCGCGCGTGAGAGAGAGAGAGAGAGAGAGAGCGTGCACGACGCTTCGAAAACGTCTTTGCGTATGCGTCGCAAAGCGAAAGCGGTCGCGATCGCGCGCCTCGCGAGAGAGCAACGCGCTTCGAAATAATCCGAGCTCGAGTCTCGTCGAAAAAGGAAGGACGAAATCTCGTCGCGACGCTTCTGTATTTCTCGACGAGAAGAGAGAAATACTCGGTTCGCCGAATATACGGCAGATAGGAACTTTGCCAGAGTGGCCCGAGAAGTGCCAGCGAGGACGTATTCGTAAACGGCACGAGGCAAAACAATTTAAAGGATATACTTGGAACCGTCTGCCTCTTTCGCGCCTCCCATCCCGACTACCCGTCTCTACTCGTGATTCATCGTCGAGCGGTGGCCGGTGACGTTCTAGAACGATTCGACCCTGACTCCTTCTCCGACCGATCGATCTTTGCTACGCGATAACGCATGGCGGGATAAAGGCGTACGCTTTTATTTCGAACGAGCGAATCGACGAAACGTTCGCGAATTCGAGAGGATACGATCGGACGTGGCGAGCCAAAGTACGGTGGACAGGCCGTTGCGCTCGCTCGGAGCATTGCGAGAACGAGAACGAACGAGAAATGGGTCAAACGATTCGACTCGTCGAGCTCGCCGCTCGCTTCTCGCCACCGTCCTTTTACTCTTCGACGCTCTTTCCTTCTCCGAGCCGGATAAGAGAAGACGCGTCCGCGATGAATCGGACGTTCGCTCGACCGGTTCCGTCGAGGCGACTAGCAGCGTTCGACTCTGCGTGCCGGGACAATCGATTTCCACGTTATTTGGAAACGATGCTCGAAAATAGAAGGAGATTCGAGCGAGTATATAAATCGTTCGCGATACTAACGGAACGTAAATAAAACTTCTTACTCGGGAGGTCTATCTATTTTTACGATCGTTGTGGCAGTACGTAAGAAAAGCAGCTCAGAGACGTGCCTTTCGGACGTTCGAACGTGTTTACATTCGAGTCCCACGTTCCAACTCTCGTAGAAACGTATGTAGGAACGTTCTTCGTGGATAGAAACGATAGAAAAGCTCGACGCGGTAGCCTAAGGAACGCTAAGTGGGTCTAGGTCTAGGTAACGCGTGCGAACGTACCCTCCTCCTTCCTCCAAAGAACGACGCGAAAAGAGACACGAAATAACGTTTTTCCTTGGAAATAAATTCTTTTTTTTTTTATAGCGATCGTAACGGATCAACGTCACCCGAGAAGCGGCTGGATATTAAGGAGAAATTCAAGTGGTTGCGAACGAACTCGAAGGAAAGACGTCCAAGGATCGTTTACGACTCGTAAAGTGATCCATTTCGACGAGTAGATACGAACGTCGACGAATATCTTTGAACCGGTGAAACCACGAACCACCCTTAAGCGCGTCCTAGAATGCTCGAAGCCACGAAACTTGTCTTCCTGTCGGTCCTTCAACCATGCCAAAGTCACGAGTATTCTCGAGGAATCTCTCTCTCTCTCTCTCTCTCTCTCCCTTTCTTCCTTTCGTACACGCATAGTTTTTTGTAAAAAGCTCGAACAAAGATCTTCTCCCTTCGGCGAGCTTACAAAAATAATACCCTCTATTATTTGTTGAAATAAGAATAACGAGAGAGTGTGCTGCGTTTCGTTAACTTCGAGGCCACTTTTGTTTACCATACTCAACCAGGTTCGTCAAAGTTTTTTACGAGAGTGAGAGAGAGATAACGAAGCTATAGCGGATCGAGCGACGCGTTCACAAGAGCAAGAAATGAGAAAAGCTAGTGCTCCGATGGAGAGTCCATAACGAAGTGGTATCCTTTCCAGCGTTCCTTTTATTCTCATAAAAAAAGGGCTCGGTGTGTGGTCGTAAGAGATGCCTTTGATCGGTGCAACGAGTATGTCGAGTCGCTGAAAGGGGGGCGAGAGAAAGAGAGTACATAAAAATCATATCTTTTCCGGTACTTGGTATAATTTCCTCTCTGTTTCGGCCTAGAACGAGCTCGTTATATTAAACGCTTCGTAGCAATATATCGTAGCATGACGCAGGAACAATTGCCTTTCTCACGAATCGCCTTTCCACGTTTATTAATATCTATACAAGTATAATAGTATCTATTCCGTAGCTTTGCGTTTCGGGTTGCCAACCGCCAAAGACCATAGTTCGAATCGTACTTCTAAACGCTTTTGTTCCCCTGGGTCTACTTACAAAGAAGGAAAGGTTCGTGAGAACCTCGTGAAAATACAAAGGTACGATGGGACCGACCGTGCGTCTCCTGCGACAAAATCCTCTCGAGTACACGTACGTGTACGTATGTGACACACCCTATTACGATTTTCGATGTCTCGGAAACGCAGAGAAATTTCTTCGTTTCGGAGGATTGAATTTTGAAAACTTTCTACGTTCTCTCTCTCTCTCTCTCTCTCTCTCTCTAAAGGTCGCTACTCAGGTACACACGCACGTGCAAACGTTTGCGCAGAAAAGTAATAAAAATAGATTTTCTTCGTTGGAAGGCGTAACAGACACGTCGTCGAAGTAAAAGCGACGAAAAGGAACGAACGAACGAACGAACGAACGAAGAAAGGACCCACTTTGAAACACACGCACGAACCATCGACGCGAAGCGGAAGCCGTAGCGCGACTGGTCCCCTCGTGCCAGCTTGCCGGCCGCTCGGCATCTTTCGTCTTTCTTCGTGCGTTCTCGACTGCCTCTCTAGGCGACTCGTGCTTTTTATTCGTCTCCTTCTTCTCCACGCAACGAGCATGGTGTCCGTCTGTCTCTTTCTCTCTCTCCCTCCCTTTCTCTCGGATCTACGCCCGCGTAATCCCCCTTTGACCCGTGCACGCTTTTACGACTTTTCGAGTGTGCGCATTTAACACGAGAGGAGAACAAACTATCAAAATGACCCGTCGGGAGATTTTTGTTCAACGATAGTCGTTTATATACCGTTGTAAGATTAAATAAATTAAAAATAAGGAGTGATCAAAATAGATACTTTTAAATAGAAGGAGCTGGCACGATACAAGCGTTTAATTTAATTTTACCGGTCGCTCGATCGAATATACATATACATATACATGTACGCACACACACAGCGATTTATAATAATGAAACTTTTTTAACGAGTCCGAGATGGTAGGAAGCCGAGTGAATTGAAATTCGACGGTAACGTTTAAAAAGCGTTACGTTTAACAGCCTACTCCGAGCAACGAATTTTCCCTTTTATCGACCGAAGCGATGCGCGACGCATGTGTTGCCGATCAATCGGCGATTAATTAAAGCCTCGATTGCACGTGAATTTGCAGTTAAGGCAATAGGGGTTAATTAACTATTAATTGGCGCGCCGTGAACGAGCCAATTAGCGGTATTTTATCGTCTTATGTGCGGCCAGTGCGTCGGTCGACGGACGATATACGACGACTATTGTACACACGAGGCCGCATCGTTCGACTACCACCGGATAAGGGCCATAACTCGCGCGACTTCGGTTATTGAAAACTTCGTGCGCGCGGTTTGCTGCACTGGCGCGGCCGCGTGGAGAAGGAGAAAGAAGCAAAGGATATACTCTTTGGGACGATCGCTACGAGCTTACGGACGATGCGTTTGGATAGACGCAATACGCGTGGGAATCGTTCGAAACGAGAGGGCAATTTCGATAATAACTCGTCGAATCGACGGCATCGATTATCGAAGGAGCAACGTTTAACGTCCTTCCACGATTCGTTTATCGCGCATCATACGGTACACTTTACATCCATACATCATACCGTGTGCCACGATTTATTGCGCCAGCCAATCGATCGGTTATAGCCAGTCATATTCGAGATGCTCGAGATGCGCGTGTACGTAGGTACGTTTACGGTATTTCGCGCTTGAATCTCCTACTTGAATTACTCTCACTCGAATCCGCTGAATTATCTCTTCGATATATATTTTTTCTCTTCGACTCCATCCTTCAACGGATATATCGCGAAGGGAAATGGAAAATGTCGCAAAGATCTCTTACGCGAGAGTACTTGCTTAGGTATCGATAACCCTTTCCCGTTACAGATCTCTATTCGGTCAGCTCGAAGGCAGCTCGCGCTAAGAGTTGGGCGTTCGACGTTGAGCGGACAAAGAACGTCGTCCCTTTCCTCTCTTCGTCCGGCCGGCCGCCCGCCCGCTCGCCTGTGGTATAAGGAAATCGCTAGGATATATTCGGCGATGGAACGAGCAACGCCAGGACGAGCATCCCATCCAACGATCGTAATCTCTAATCCGTTCCGTCGTTCGATCGCGGATCGAATCTTTTGGGACGGACGTAACGAGCCGATCGCGAGCCCGCGGTTTCGATCCCATGCTCGCGGCGTATCGACCTTAACGCCGTCTCGTTCTATTACCAAGCACATAAACATAATGTAAATTTAGGTACGTGCCAAGAGTAAGAGGTATAGAGAGTACATACAATGCCGGCATATAACTCATGTATAATGCAGAAACACACCGGATACGACGTTACAATGCGATATTGCATCGCGCGCTCGTATCGATCTCGGTTTCCAAGTTTCTCCCTCGGATCTCGGTGCGTAGCTAACGACGAAATCCTTCGGCGCTCGACGCAGCGTCGTCGAACGGCTCGCTCTCGTTTTTTCTTCTCGGTATAATCTTCTTCGTCCTCGAGACGCGACCGTCTCGTCTTTTAGGAGGAGGAGGAGAGGAATATCGACCGATGAAAAAAAGAAAAAAAAGAAATGGAACTCGCATATCGAACCTACGCGATTCGCATCGATTCGGGCGGACGATCGTTTTCAAAATCGAGTCGATACGTACGTACTCGAGGCGAGAAGACTCCGATTTTCCCATCGATTTTTCAGTTAATTTCTCCGTCGGAAGGGAAGATGATGTTGGTACGCGATCGATCGCATCGAAGAAAGGACCGCTCCTTTCGAGATCGACGATATCGATGGAATGCAGCTTATCTGGTTATCGATGGAATCCGAGGCTTTCGCATCTACGCGTGGCAAACTCGCGGGGAGGTCGTCAATCGCTCGCCGAGTGCGTTGGACTCGAAACCTCGGCCGGACTCGTCGCGCTATACCCTACTTTCGAATTAGAATTTAGAATCAAAGTGTCTTTGAACGTTATCTTTGGCTAATCTATTGTACGAGAGCGAACAAAGTTGTTCGCGTTTACGTGCTTTAGCTCGTAGCTGATATCAACGGTATAATAACGGGGCGATAGAGACTACGAGGATGACGTTAGCATCGAGAAGATCATACCGATCCGCGTTCGGAATTTCTTGACCATAAAGCCGCTTTCGTTTCGCGTTGGTTTAACTCTCGCACACGCCACGTTTCGAAACGAAACAAGGCTATTTGCTACGTAGATACGTATATGCGTCTACTCGTACGTAGTCGCTAACGAAGCGATTCGATTAAGGAAGAGGGATTGCTCTCGATCGATCTTAAAGGATACCTCGATGGATATCATCGATGTAAACCAATGTAAACTTTGGCGAACAAACGCGCAAGGAGATATTATCTTAGCTTTGATCGTGCTCCAAGGAAATTATTAGTTTCTCGACGGAAGAGGATAGACGCTTGGCTCGTACGACCGCGATAGGATAGACATTCGTAGGTAGGACGAAGGGAATTAGGCGAGTCTATCCTTATCCCTCTGGTGGCGGTAACCGGTATCACGATATTACTCACTTTCCCAGCTACAAATTTACTTAGTAATTACGCAATTAGCGGACTACCGCTAATTGACTGATTAAGTAGCCCACTCGTCGGTAGCTAGATTGATACCGGTGGGGCCGTCGAAGCGGATCAACGTCGCCGGAAATGCTGTTCGAGCAGGGAGGTTGGTTGAGACCGGGTCGCGTCATCGTCTCGTGTGCTTTGTCTCTACTAGCTCTGTATCGGTGCTTGCAAGCGCGTATACGCGCTTGCCAACGGTTCGCGGTAGCGTTGATTAGCTATCACCGAACATCGAAAGTGAGTTACCCTTCGTTAGTGCGATCGTTATCGCGTAACCTGGAAAATCGCGAAAACTCGACACGCTGAATTTCCATTTTGCGAAATTAGGAAATTCATCGGAAATTCGAAACGAAGGGTCGATCGTGCGTCGCGAATCGATCGCGATGAAACATGTAAGAACGTTGTCAGAATCCGTTCGAACGAATTCCGATCGAACGTAATTCATCGAGTAACGAAAAGCGTGGAGAATCCAATCGTACGCGAATACGAAGTTAGAACTTTGTTGTCCCTTCGATCGAACGAAGCCAATCCTTGATGGTTTCTTTGATTCGAGAACACGCGTGCCATATTTTTACGTCGTTTCTAGCTACTATCAGGATTTTGGTGGGTAAAACGCGCGATTATACGCGTATAACACCGAGAAAGATAATCCGATAGAGCGCGGATATAATTCGAAAGGCGATGTTTGAGTTCCCACCGGCCTTGGACTCGCATATGCATTTCCGTTCGTTTGGTCTGGCTCGATGCGAGAGAGTTTGTGTGTACGGCGAACGTACACATTTATACGTAGTAGATATATTCTATTTGCGAGTGCACGCGTACACACGAAGGAAACGGACAGAGGGACGTAGAGATGTGCCGAGCTATACAGGGCTCCCTGCCTGTTGGCCGTATTCTCTGATTGGGCCGAGCCAAGCTTTCTCTCTCTCCCTCTCTCTTACCTTGGTTCCTGCTTAGCATACCTAACTACGGAGGAGAATTCCTCGGCGGGACGACTAGAATCGCTCCGATTCGGTTTAATTCCGAGCTTAAACCAGGATATCTCACGATCTCGCCTATCTACGACATCTGGACGTTCTTTCGAGCTGCCAGGAGGTGTACGTGTTCTTCGTACGTTTCCTTTTTCCCTACCCGTTCTTGTATCTTTCTCTTGCGAGCTTAATGCATTTTTAAATATTCTCGATGGAGTAGAAACTTTGAATCCTCGTGTCACATTGAATATATAAAAATATTGCAAAAAATAATGCTTTAAACGAATATTTAAGTGCAACAAGGAGGCAGAGAAAGAGAAAAAGAAAAGCTATGCGTTTGCTCGCGAAAAGTAAAATAAGAGTAATAAAGGGAAAGTGTCGCTGGTAATTACTAGATAGCTGATAATTAAAGCGGTGGAAGAAGGGAGAAAAGAGGAGCAGGAAGGGGGCATCGCACACCGACGAATTTAAAAGTTAAATTGTGTTTCGCTCATGAATTATGCATTCCTAAGGAAAGACTTCTGATTGCGCGGAAAGTTTGATCTTGCGGATATGGTATATCGCATTGGTCAAATAACCCTCCAGTCGATATGCACTTTTAATCGGTCGGGTCCTTTCTCTCTCTCTCTCTCTCTCTCTCTCTCTTTCTTTCTTGATCTCAACTTTGTCTTTTATTCCTTTTCGCCGAAATTTCCAGCAACGAGCGGCCGAGGAAGCGTTCGTTTCGAAGCGACCAATGAAAAACTCGTGGTCGTCGTCACCTTTGTTTCGTCGACGCGGAGTACGGCGACGTCTAAACGGGAAATATTTTTCAGCCGGCTGTCCACGTCGCTTCGACGCGAGCAACGAATTGAAATAGCGAACTGGGATCTAAATTTAGCGAAACTTTGCCGAGATATTTGCGTTGCGATCGTACGTGCGTACGTATATCGGATGCGTTTCGTTTTATTCTCGTCGAGATATATTAAAGGACATTGGTTTAATCCTCTCTCCTCGCTAATGGTACGACGCTTAAGTCGGCTAGGAAAAAGTAGAAGCTAGAAAAATTCCGTTCCGTGTCGCGACACGGACTGATTTTAATATTAATTCTAAGATTAAAGTTGCTTCCTTCGGGGCCCGATTATCCGAATCGTTAAAATTTTAGGTCGAACGAACGACCTGCCGAGATTCATACAGCATCCAAAACGAAAAAGGTACGAGAGATCGAAGAAATGTGCTAGAAACGAGAGGATAGATCTTTCGGGAGGCAGAGAAGCTCCTTCGATGCGTTTCTGACCCATACCGACGTTGCGTTCCAACGTTTCCTTTTCCGCGAGTCTCTCTCTCTCTCTCTCTCTCTCTCTCTCTTTAAGCGGCATCTCCGCCGGAGTCGACCAATGAATGCCGAAGCTTGACTGGCTTCGGGGCACAAAGTCGTTTCCACAAATGGAACGTCCATGCGATAGAGAAAATTGCGCGGCAATAACAAAGCGATACCAGGGGGACGAATCGAGTCTCGAACGGACAAACTTCGTAAACCCCTGCTCTTCTCCAATTCTCTCCCTATCCAGTACACGGTACTTCTTTCCTTTTCTCATTTGTAATACTCCTTGATAAGAGAAAATATTACGCTTCTATACGAGCGCACGCACACAGACGAGCGCGCACCGCGACAACGCGAGCTCTCCTTTCCACGAGTATATCCTCGTCGGATTCGGTTTTGTTATCGGAAAGATAGAGCTAGAGGATCAGGGATATAATATTTGAAAAATAGGGATGCTCGAGCTCTTTTCGTTCAAGTGGGTCTCGACGGCGCAGGTATTAGCTGTCATTTCTCAAGGATGAAAGAAGAAGAAGAAGAAGAAGAAGAAGAAAAGGGAGAAAAGGAAAGGAGCGTTGTACTCACGTTTGCGGTGTCATCGAGTTTCCGTTTCCACGCATCGCTACGTTCGATCAAGGCGTTCCATTGCTCCGAAAGTTTGTTCACTTCTCGACGAATGCTGCGCGTCAATTCTCGAGCCTGTTCCTCGGCGCTTCTGTAACCTCTGGAATCCCCATCCAGCTCTCTTCCGGCTAGAAAAAAAGGAACGAGCGGATAACGATAAATTCCCGAGTTTTCGAGAAAATGAACGAATCGAAGGGCATTGCGACTTTCGATCGTCGCAACGACGATGGGCTCTCGTGTTCCGCGAGCTTCCGAGAGCGGCGCGAGAGTCCGCGTAGCTGCCGCGTGCCGATAAAGCGCGCCAGTTGCGCGATTTAATCGCGCGAAAGAGCGATAAGCATAAATCAAAATTACGGGCGGACGGACGGACGGACGGACGGAAGGATGGCCGTCGACGAGCTGGCCTCAGGTAGAAACGATGGCCGCCTAAGCCGTTATCGCTGTTAAAACACATGCGCGTAGACGCGTACGACGATAAAAAGTGTCAGCTGCCGTTCGATTTCGTGGCCTCGTGGCCGACAATTAATTTCTCGCGACGGGTCTCGCGTCCTGCGATCCTGCGCGACGTACGGTACGCGCGTATCGGTGGATATTTGCAAATAAACGTTTCTACTAATTATAAAGTTTTACGATCGAGCTGCCTGGCTCGTTGTCGGCAGAATTCGTCGTTG
Source organism: Vespula vulgaris (assembly GCF_905475345.1). NCBI lineage: Eukaryota > Metazoa > Arthropoda > Insecta > Hymenoptera > Vespidae > Vespula > Vespula vulgaris. Next base: position 7,539,392 of record NC_066596.1, on the reverse strand, counting down.
TCGCTGCTCGCGTTAGAAAAGTTGTATCGCGCGACCCGATGCCGTGCACGTTCCGCGAAACGTGATTCCCTATGGCGCGACCGAAAGCACGCACCGAGGACGTCGGCGTTGCCTACGTTACGGCACTCTCCGAACGTTTCCTTCGAACGCACGCACACGTCGCGACGCGCGGTGCAACGATCGTGACTAATCTTACCTCGTCCAATGAATAATTCAAAATCGAAAAACAGAGCGTTCCTCGAGGGCCGCCGGAATCATGTTGCGATTAAACTTTTAACTTTGAGTTTTCTTCTCGCAAAGTCGTATTATAACTTTCTAATTGGATATTAGATATCAAGTACGTCTACGAGTTTGTCGTCATTTATTCGCAGAAAGCACCTAACAGTTTCAACGAATCTTTCGTTGATACAGTTTCAAGAAATTCAATCCCTCCGAAGTTTAAAGGATGCTCTTTGGTTGATTAATAATACGAGTCTCAAAGTTCTTCGGTGAGCGGTTATTAAAAGAGAAACCTAAATAAGAAGAGTAAGAAGAAGAGGCTAGGTAGTAGAGCGACTTTGGCGCGGTACCGTTCGCACTCGAAGGACCCCGATAAAGTCGTAGCGTCGCGAGTTTTCGGAGCCCTCTGGGACGTCTCTCTCTCTCTCTCTCGTCTAAAGCCTGCAACTTTCCTCGGTGCCCCGAGCTCGCTCCGTTGCTCTTCGATACGCGGTAACTCGATTGAGAGCGTGCTCGCATGGGATAGAGTTTCTTCCCTCTTATCCGTCGAAAAGTTATTTTTATTTTTAAAAGAACGTTCCGGCTCCAAAAAATTTTCTTCGCTCCGATCTTCGCAAGGGCAAGATACGACGAGGTAACTAAAAGTAGTCCGAAATTACCGCCGCGATACGAGCGATAATATGCGTAAATATGAGATACGCGAGCTTTCTATCTTACCCGAACATTTTTCATCCGCGAATATCACGGCTGTCTACCGCGAAAGTAGCTACATTCGGAAGAGGCTTTTTCTTTGAAATTCCAGTGTGGGCGCGCGCGACGAACACGCGTTACAAGTAAAAACGCGGCCATATCGCACGAGCGTAAAGCGTAAAGCGTAAAACGCGATATCACAGTTTTTCTTCGAAACTCGGCCGCGCTCCTCCCTCCGGTCCAGCCCGCCGAAACGGCGAATACGTCGGACGTAGGCCTTTGCATCCGGCTCAAGGCGCGCAAATACGAAGAATCTCGAATATCGCGGATCGAACGGACTTAAGGGTATGGAAAAGTATTTCTCTCTCTCTCTCTTTCTCTCTAAATCGTCGTCCATCGTCCACGACCTCGTTGCAGCAGGGCCCTTCGCACGCGTAGAGCGAGAGAGAGAGAGAGAGAGAGATGAAAGTCGTTAAGAAGTATGATCGGCGTAAAGGAATGCGTTTCTATTCTACGCGAGTCTCGTTAATGCTAATGGATAATGGCACCTCGAAGGCACGGCCGAGGAAATAAATTATTCATTTTGTCGTGGAATTCTCGTAAGTCGGCCGGAAGTTTCCTGAGATGTCCAAACTTGGATTTAAAGTAACGTCCGAGGATATCGGAGCGCGGCGAAGCGCTCGGATCGTTCAACTTTCTGTTAATTCGCGTAAGAGAAAATTAGAACGAAAATACGAGATGCCGAGTTTATTCGGCATTTCGTTCTATTCGTAAGATCGTAAACTAGAACGCAAATGGTTTACCCTCGGAGTCCGAAGTGTCGGAGAGAGGGGGCTCGTTGGCGATGTACTGACGACCGCTGACCAAATTGTTCTCGACGACCGGTCGCTTGTCCTCGAGCTGCCTTCTGAAGCCACGATGGTCGTCCTGCGAACGCAAAGAAAAGGATCAATATTATCGGGAGAGATCGTAACGATTTCGAGAGTACTTGTCGCGATACTTTGTCGCACGAGCCACGCTCGTCGACGAGATTGTATCCGTTGTCCGTTCCGTTCTTCCTCAGTTCCCTTCTCTTTCTCTCTCGCGTTTTTACGTTAGCCACAGTTCTTTACGATTTTCTTCCATCCGCGTTCTCCAAGGTAGATCCCCTTTCGCGAAAGTTCCTACGAGGTATTTCTCCCTTCGAATTTTCGCTCGCGTAATTTCTACGATACGAATTGAAATATCGACGTTTCATTCTTTTCTCCTCCTTATCGCGCATGAATTTTATTGAAGCAACGCGAAGCGAAGAGAGCGTCTTCGTCGAGCGCTCGGTACACGCGTCGACGAGTAAAAACAACTCGCGTCGGCGATTCCGCGAGGCTAAGCGGTGGTATCACGATTTGTTCGTTTTTTGATTTCGGTGGCTTCTACGTTTCGTTCTTTACGATTTCCAAAGGTACAGATTTAAATACGTATCGTGAGGGAGAGCGGGCGATGGCTCGCGTAATTACCGACCAAGTCCGATTTACGAGTCGCAGTTTAAAGGAATGCGTGACCAAACCGTTTTTATCACGCAATAATCGTTGCCGATTATACGCGGATTCGTTGGGAGACTCGAGCTCGTGGAAACGTATGGGAGTTTCGAGACGAGCTTCTCGAGTTACGTCGAGGCGAAGATGAAGATAAAGATAACGATAAAGATAGGTGTAAACGTAGGAGACAATGGAACAGATTATCTGGATTTAGAGGCGAAATGCACCTCGCCTTATCGTTCTCTCGCACTCGCCCCTATCTACGTTACAGGACGTACAACCCCGACGCAGGTACGCGCGCATACGTAGGACGTGGACGATTTGCGCGCGCCAGCAACAAGGGCGATCCGATCTGGATTACGAGCGTTGGCCTTGGTCTGCCATCGTCGGCGTTTGGGTCTGCCACGGATGCGCCTTCCTCCTCGTCTCTCTTAGACGGATCTTGGCCGTCTTTGGTAGATTCGCTGGCCGCAAAACCAATAGGAGAGTTTCAACGACGAAAGCGATACGAAGTATCGTCCCTTCGTACATCGCGAACGAGTTGCGTTATCGTCTTTCGCAATTTTCAAGTAATTTTGAATTTGCTTACTTGTTGTTTCTGTAACGCAGCAACGTCGCCGCAAACGGGTCCCAATCCCGTGAGTTCGGTGTCTTTTCTAATAACCCATTCGATCAATTCGCGTAACGATAACAGTAGCGCGTTCCAATGTTCCGTATTACTTTCCAGTCGATTTCTGCAACAATAGTAAAAGAACGTGTCATTGTCACACATATTTTCTCTTAATCTCCTAAAGATCCCTTAAAAGAGAAGAGTGGTGAGAGATTGAAACTCATAAATCGCCGTTGTGCACCTAGCTACTTACTCGCCGTCACGTTCATTTTTCTCCCGCGTACGTTCTCGCCGCCGCTCCTCCTTAAGGAACCAACGAGACTGTAACGTCGTCCTCGTATCGGGCAGAAGCAGAGACGCCGACGTCGGATTTATTCCCGTAATTATTATCGTCGATGTTCGCGTAGTTTCGAAATAAGAATAGTTGCCAACGGTTATGAAGATATAGAAGTAACGCGAAAAGTTTACTTTCCAAGGGCGACGACGGCTCGAAGGGTTCGACGCATGAAACGTTTACGTTTCGCGAACTTGGCATGGACTAGGAAAAACGATTCCCTTATGAGTTTGGAAGAAAGCGCCAAGGAAAGAGCGATAAATCGTTGCTCGGAAGTCGAAAGCGCCGAGAATTCGATTCCCCGAGTACTACGATGTTTCGACGAATTCTCGAGATCAACGACGTAGATCGCCGAGTCGAATCGGAACAACGAACGTGTCCGACGAGGACGACGCGAAGAGAGCGCGTCCTCGAGACGCGTCTCTGCCATTCTACGGTTCAAACGCGATAAGGACGGAAAATGAAATTGTCGAGAACGCTCGAGAACGAGCAAGAACGGGTTATAATTCAACTCGAGGGAACGATTTAGCGGCACAATCCCGATCTAAGCAGGCGCGCAAACCCGATTCAAACTTGCGCCATAAACCAGGAGCGTACCGTCCGTTGGAGGTACCAAGCAGTCCGAACTAACATTGCTAGCTGCCGTCTCTCTCCCTATTGATCTACGCTCGGAAGAAACTACGCGAGCGGGGGGCAATAGTCGGATGCTAGACGCGAGACGCCACCGCGGTCCGACGCTAAATTCTTCGACGAGCTTCCTCTCGTTCGAGAAAAATTTTCGACGTTCTTTCTCCTATGAAAAAAAAAAAAAACCAACACCTCTGCTCGTTCCACGTACGAAGCCACGTTCCTCCTACGAACCTCTACGAAATATTTGACGAAACTTCGATAGCTCGGAGAAGCCCGAACGGAACGCGCCGTTCGACGAGTCTACGTTTCGATATTCTTCTTTGACTTCGTTGTTGGACGAGGACGAGCATTATCGTCAAGATATCCCGCGCTACTCGGGGATGCCTTCGAGATATCCATCCACCATCTAACGAGATCCGATAGTCCTTGGGTTCTCTCGTAATTAATCCTCCGATCGCAGCCTCATTAGCGTGCAACCGTTCGGATTAACATCTCGCCTCGCGGAGTACTTCTCGATGGAACGCATACATCTCCGGTAGCATTGATTATATGCGATGTAGGCACGTGATCAATCCACTTTATGGGTCTGCAGGGAAACCAAGACCCTTGAATCGGCTTGTGGCATCGGTTAATGAGAACGCAAATATCGGTCGAGACTTACCAACCGAGCGAGCCCGCGTTTACCCCTTGACTTTATCGCGATTCGCGATAAATACCCTCGCGTTTTGTCCCCCTCTCCCCGTCATCCCCTCCCACGCGCGCGCAATTATCGCGATACGATATCTCCCGATAAAGGGAGACGCGAGCGAAGAAAAAATGAGAGGAAGCATCGACCTCTGCTCGACGTATGTAAGAGCCAAAGTCTTTAACGCTCCGCCTAGCTCTTGTAGCAAAACACGTTTTCGCGTTTCAAAGAAAACGTCGACGTTTCTACGTTCTTTCGTTCATGCAAAAACCTCCTTTCGCGATATTCCTCCGAGATTCGAGCCCTCGAGATAGAAAGCTTCTTTCGGATCGTCGTACTTTCTTCGCATCCGTCATCGAGCCTTTGTCCAGGGCACGATGCCTCGACGCGCGTCGCAGTCGAGCTCGTGGAAGAAATCCTTCGACGGTCCGGTCGGAAATTAGAAACCCGTCTCATCGCGGCCGACGATCGTACGTAGTTTTCCAGCCAACCGTCGGCAGGATCGTCGTCGTCGATATTCATGGAAACGGAGCTTCGATCTGCTCCGCGATCAAACTCCGGTTGGCGCGATACGGCACGACGCCGAACGAAAATTATCCTCGACCCATGGACCAAAGAGCACGAATATCGGGGAAACGCGTGGGACGTTCGGTCGTCGATACCGAGGGGGCATCCCGTCGTTTCGACGCAATAAAGCGTCTCCGAGTCCAGGCGCGATTCGCGAAAGCTTTCGTCGACGGACCTCCCTTTCATCGAACTTAAAATTTTTATTTTCGATCCTTTGCGTATTTTCTTTTTCTTTCTCTTATTTTCTTATTTTTTTTCCAATCGAAACACGCGGGAACTCGCTCGCACGTAAACGTGCCAACGATAACGATCGCCGTTCGAATTTACGATACCGCCCGGACTGTTATCATTTTGCGTTAACGGGATACGACTCTCGTAACTCTTTACTTTTTTGCCACGAGCTAGTTTCCGACAAAATTCTGTTATCGCTATCGCTTCGCCGTACCTTCTTATTTCACGAAAAGTCTTTTTCGAAGAAAGACCCGTCGAATTGAAAATTTGATATCAGCTTCGTTCTACGATCGTCCGCGTCGTTCTCGGCGGAGTCTTAATGATCTCTCGAGAAGAAAAGAGAAGAAAATAAATAAGGAGCCCGTAAAAAGTACCCGTCTATATCTATTCGTCCCTGGCTCTTATGGAGCACTATGGAGTTAACGTCCAGGATTCTTTTCTTCGTCCGTAAACGATTTTTGCGGTTACGATTTTCGTTCGAAGCGAGGAAGACTCGAATCGTTGGAAGGAGTCGACGATCCGAACGAACTCGTGACGCAACCCTACTTGACCCTTTTCCCGCGAACGCGAAAGGTACTTGCGCTCTGGCTGCGAGAGCGGCGCGTGCTTCTTCGTACAAAAACGACAACGCGATCGGAATTATCGACGGAGCGTCGACCAACGCGTCCCGTTCGAATCGGATCCGACGTAATTCATTTTCGTTACGGGGTCGCGACTCGCTTGGGACGACGTGTAAGGATAAAATAAACGACGGGACGCATCTGGCGCGAAGGATGCGTAACGAGCGTCGAACGTATCGCGAGAGGGAGAGGATAAACGCGCGCGTTTAGTAGATTCGGAACGAGTAGGATCACGGAGGAATAGGGCTCGACCTATCGACGCTCTCTCTCTCTCTCTCTCTCTCTCTCCCGCTCCGAAGGGCATTCGCCGTGCAAAAGCTTCTCCCAGAGATTAACGCTAAGCTACACCTTATCATACTTTAAGCTCGTATTACCGTTACGTACGGAACGATACGAGCCTTGGAATAGGTGCAACGACGTAACTGCCGGACAGTCGTAATGAGTTACGATCGGCTTGGGGATTCGTGGAAAGTTTCGAGAGGCTCGCCAGGACTAGCAGGAAGCAGAAACTAAACTGCTCTCCTCGCTATCTCGTCCGCTGTTCGATTCGACTTTGCGCGTTTCGGAAACGAACGAATCCGACGCAGAGAAAATGAAACGATTTCGGACGATGAATCGGCGAACGAGCACTCGATTCGAACTCTTTCTCGACAAGTTCTCGCAGGACGCGTCGATCGATCGTTCTTTCGGGAAGACTTTGGAATGGAAAGAGGAAGGGGAGGAAGGGAGAGAGAAAGAAAGAGGCGATTTCACTCAGGACGTCAAAGTGGCGAGGGATTCGGCTGAGCGCAGACGAGGTCCGTACGCGTGAACGCACGGCTGCGCTAATCCCCGAGTCGGGGAGCGTAATGGCGGCCGGTGTGCCGCAGCACTACACCCAGCCTCGAGACACCTTTAATTATTCCTCCCGATTCCTGCTTCGCAGTTGACAGGCATTGCTTTGCTCTCGCAACCGCGAGATGCGCCTTTGGCTGTTCGCGCGCATTCGAGTCTCGAACCGCGCGCGAACCGCAGAGTAATGTACGCAGCTCGCGCGTACACACCTACGACGCACGCCCGCCCGCACGTAGATTCTCATACGAATTCATGCGAAACCGCGTCGCGCATATTCCTACCGTCTCGCTTATTCCTCAGACCTCCTTGTCGGCGGATGGATGCGACTTTTCGCGTCTGGGTTGCGGCTGTGCATTGCGTCGACGATTCTCGCACCTCGTAAATAAGGTCCAGGTGCCGCTATAATTTCCATCTCCTCGGACGAAATATCGTTCCTTCTCTTTAAATCGATAAACGAACTCGCTTCCGACGCCGAACGGCTCGGAGTACAAATCGAACGAGGTTAAATGGCGATTTATACCATCGCGTGATTTTCCCTTTTATACGTCGCAAGTTGGGTAGGCCCACGCGAATGCGGTTCGGGACTCGCTCGTAATTGCGTATACTTTGTCCACGTTTTGATAGAGCCTTTATTACACGTATGCGATTGAATAATGCAACGCGGGAGATGGAAAGACTACGGGAGGAAGGGGAAAAAAGAAATAAATAGATGAAACGCGAAGAAACGTATCAAATATGTATGAGAGAATCGTGGCGGAAGGAAAAAACGCGTTCGAATAAATTGTACGGAAAAATATGCTTGCTTTTAACGCCTGGCGTACCTTAGACGGGTCTCTCCGACGTTTTATAGGGGAAGAGAAAAAGTAGAAAAAGGGAAAAAAGGCAACGCTTTCGAGACGGTAGAGAACGAGCTTTCCTACGTTTTACAATATCATTCGTTTTTAAGAATCTTTTCGCCTCGTCCTTTGCGTTGTCATCCCGTATGAAGGAGTACCGATTCGTTCGCTGTCCCACCGTAAAGTCCCTAAACCCGAGTTCGTAGTAAAACCATCCCTCGTCAAATCCGGTAGGATGGAAAAGTGCGACGGAATATAAAACTCGATAGGTCCGAAACTTTCGACGGGACCGCTCTCGTTCTTCCTAACCTTCGTTCATTAGCCATCCCGACCACGTTGATTGATTACGATCTTATGAACAGCTACAAGATGATCCTACCGGTATCGCGACGGATATTAATGACGCGCGTGAGACTGGAATATCCGATCGTATTAACTGAGCTTCCGCAAGAACCTACATCCAGAGACGTAGGCCAGTAGCTAAAACACTTCCATCGCGTGACAATAACAAATTAAATAAAAGTTATCGCAACGCAATTTTTCACTCGGCCTTTTCGTTCCCTCTTCTAATAAGAGAGACGCAAAGGTACGTCTCGTTTGATCCAGCGTTAACATTTGCCTCGCGTACAACGTACGAGTTTATATCGTCCGTATCGTCTGGATCGACCGCATTCCACTCCATAATATTCTTCTATCTCTATATTCCTCTTTGCGATTCGTGCCAGGGAGGATCGTCGGCTGAATTATCAGGATCGCTGTTTCGAACCGGTATTTGTGGCCTGATTGCAGACCAATCTCTCGACATAAAGGGAGAAACGGAGGTAGAGAGAGAGAGAGAGAGAGGGAGGGAGAGAGAAAACGTTTGAAAGGAGAAAGAAGTCCAAAGGCAAAGGGCCACGCGAGGTTTTGGGTTCGGTTATCGAGATGTGTGTGTGTGTGTGTAAGGACGATTGCTCTCTCTCTCTCTCTCTCTCTCTCGTTTCCTCTCGATCGCTTCCTCCTCTCGATTCCGATTACGAACCCTTCGTTCGTAATCAAACTGTACGGATTTTGCCAGCAGTTTGGTCTACGATATAATGCCGGTTGATCGATTCTATCTCGAGAAATCGATTGCTGATTCGACTCGATTGAGATATTTAGTCGACGATCGATCGACGATAAAGCACGACGACGTTACATTTTTTCCGTCTACGCCGTTGACTCGGTCCACCAACGAAAATATAAATGGTAATGAAGGAATAAAAGAGAAACAGATATAATGCTTCCGAGATATGCATAAAGTTGCTAAAAGATTCGAAAACAGGAAGCTCTTTTTTTTACGCGTGAAAAAGTATCGCCCGCTGGACTCGATTTAGTGACAGCGTTAAATTTAACGTCGCCCGACGTTTCTAGGCACAAATCACGCGTAAAGAATGCAAAGTACCAGGACGCTCCGAAACGGTCGGAACGTCGAGCCAGTTTTACGTTGGTAACCTACCGAGGCTATGCCTGTATATTTTTTCGCGTTATTCTGATTACGTTTCGGAGAAAAAGCCAATATTTATGAGAGTTGGAATCAAGGTTTCAGAAATATTGATTTAGTCCTCCGCAGAGATGCCTAATAAAAAATGAGTAGACGTGTGGCGAAAAGGAAGGATAATAAATACGATCGAGCTTTCCAAGCCCACGAGGAGTGAAATAAAATCCGAGTTGTTCGACGAGGTAGCTAGGACTTATATGCGTCTGCATTTTTGCTTAGACGAAGGGAAAAAGGAAAAAACGCGCTCACCTGATGGCCATGCTCTTCGCTTTAAGATGATGCCATCTCTGATTCATCTCGTCCAATCGACGTTGAAGCATAACCGCGTCATCCTGACTGGCTAAAGAGCTCAACAGCTTGCGCCCCGTGCCGTTTAACGAGGCGTACACGTCCCGGTGCGTTTCGATTTCCGACTGGAGATCCTGCAACGATAAACGTAGAGTCATCGAATGGTCAAATGTCTCGTATTAAATTTTCGTTATCGATTTTGTAACGATTGATCCATACATAAATATATGTAACGTCGCGATAGGCATCTCTCGCGATAGGATGGAACGATGGGGAGACGTTCGATCTCTTACGTCGTTTCGATATTCCACAAGTCGCAAACAATTTCGTCGGGAAGATCGATCGGGCTACGGAATCGATCTCTTTTCTTTGGGAGATTCTTTGGCGCATCGTTCGGTCGACTTTTACGGAACAGAGGCAACGGGAGATAATAGAGGGATGACCGAAGAAAGAGGGGAATAAATTAACGGGTGTAACGTATAAAAGGCGAGAAAGGAAATCGCCGAGGTGGGAATAATAATGAGGAAATATATAAGGTAAGAGGAGAAGAAAAAAAGAAAAAAGCGAAACGCGTTCAAGCCCTTTCCGTCATCCCCATAGGACGCGTATCGCGGTTGGAGCGCGTGGATGGAGATGATTTATGCGGCAGCTCGGTCTTGCCTCGGCGTCGCGTCGGTGTGCCAGAATCTCGTTCGTGTGTCGGAAAGCAGCAGCCACTCCCTGCCACGGACGCGCGGTGCCACGCGCTGCCAGGCCGGCCAATGAAAATAAATCCTCGACGATGTCGGTGAATTAAGAAATATTCGTCGCGTCGAGCAGCGCGTCCCAAAGCCGTTTGTGCGTTTCTTATTTCCTTCGCTCTTGCAAATTTCTCGCGCGTAGCGTAAATTTCAATCCAAGCGATAAACAATTGACATTTCTTGCGTTCCGCGTGGATGCGGAAAAATTGGCCGGACGGCAAATGGATTTTCTTCTTCCTCTTATCTCGCTTTTTCCTCGCTGCTTCTTGCTCCTTCGACGACTTTCGCCCATCGTCGGAGTAAATCTTTTTTCCCCGACTTTGATAGTCCCCTTCTCTGCCGGCGAGTCGTAGAAATGTGGGAACATCGTTCCGAGCGACGGCGAAAGCTGGGATATTGAATAACGATACTCTAGACAATGCGGAAACGCGATGAGGTAACGGAATCTCGTTTACGTTATCTCGCGTACTTACTCGCGTATTAAGCGTATAATCAAGGAGCATCTCGTCGAAACGTTTCTCTTTGAATACACGTTCTTCGAGATAAGCTCGAGCAACTTTGAGGATAAACGCGTCTCGCGAATGTCCTTTAAGATGCTTCGAATTACGTTAGACTCGTGGATGTACGCGAGTAAGACCCCTCGAGTCGCGATACCACGAACGACGATTGATCGACGAACCGAACAAAGTTCGCTTAACATTCCGATTTTATCTCGACTCGAGCGACGTAGTCGGTACGTCGATAGGGTGGCACGGTGACAAAGCGCCAACGGCGTCGGTCGAAGGGATGTCTCTTTTACGCGTTATTCCGGAGGACGTAAAACGTAAAAAGAAAGAAAAAGAGAGACGATCCTCGTGCTTTTCTATTCTGTCAAATTTGTCAAGGCTGTCCAAGCTCTGTCACTAAACGTCGACAATTTCCTTTCCCTTTGATTTTTGTGACTCTCCACGGATCGACGCTTCGAAGTTGCGCTCTCTAGCCGGCTCTCCGAGCCACGGTCAGCCGCACCCTTCGACGCATGACGCCCGCTATTCCCATCTGCTTCGCGGTGCGAGAGAGGGAACGAATCGGCTCGCGATATTTTCCAACTGCGGCTTCCGCGAACGTTGACGCGCTTGACAGTCGATGCGCATCGTCGAGACGAACGTAACAAAAAATGAAAGAAGAAAAGGAAAAATGTTAGCGTGCATCGCGCCGTGGCTGGCTCTACTCGATACGACGTAGCAATTTTCGGCCCGTGACAGATCGATCAAACGGCTACCCTAACGCAGCGCTCCTCTCTCTCCCTCTCCCACCGCGTATTGCGCTCGCGTGTTACGAAACCGTGCGACGCACCGCGTGCACCGAGCTCGCTCGAGGACTCTTCTCCGATCCTTCTCAACGTTAATGGGTCTACTTTCTTAAATCTTTGAGTCGCCCGTAAAAAATTTTGACCCGAAAGTACGCCACGACTACCAGAGCTAATCGATGCTTTGATTAACGATCGAAAGTTAAAACGCAAGAAATTTCTATCGAAGAAATCCTGGATGGATCGTTTTAACGAGTCGAAAGTCTTAATGACTCTCGATAAAAAAGGAAGGGACGCTTGGAAGGAAGAGAGATAAATGGCTAGGATAAAACTATTATTCTCCAATCGTTCCTGCGACGATTGTATATCGCATCGAATATACGAGTCCTTCCAGTCCTTCAACGTCGCACGAGCGACGGTGGAACAAATAAATCGATCCGGGATAAGTTGCGTAGTATCCAAAATTCCTCCCTTAAGGCGCATCGAATATCCTAGAGTTTTCTACGCTGCGGATTATGCCAATGACACGTATATAGGACTAAATACCAAAAGATCGTCGATACTTTGGAACGCTCCGATTTATCTTTCGAGTACCGAAGATCTAGCTCCGAACGATAGCTTCTTTCCCCGATGAAAGTTACAATCGTTTTCCTATTCTCTCTTTTTTTTTTTTTTTTTTTTTTTACATCTTTATCGTACCCTGCAGGCATCGTGCGCGTGGAAAGTTTCTGTTATGACAGAAAATAATTCTACGAGCACGGTTTGCGAGATAGATATTCGCGTTGGCGAGCGTACGATTAGTCTAGCCAGGATCGAGTAAACTATTTCTCATCGTTCAAGCTGCAACTTTAACAAACTTCAACTTTGATGTTCGATCGAGCGCAGAAGCGTTAACGGGAAAATTTTCAGCGACTTCGACTCGTATTATACGCACATTATCCCGCTAAAATACTTTGTTTCTAGTTCCTGCGAATTTAACGATACTAGCTCCAACTTTGATGCTCGATGATAAATTGACCGAATTTCTTTCTGCTTTGCCCGTTCGCGATACTTTATTAATATTTCACAACCGTCCTAACGACTTTCCATCCACGATGATGAAGTTCGCGACAAAGTTTACGACGTTGGATGCATAGAACGAGTCGAGCTTTTCTCAACGACGTTAATTATGAAATCTTTGTTGCGTCATAGACAAGGGAGATCTAGGCGGCATTTGGAACGAGGGCCCGCCGTATATGTAGGTATATTTAACGAGATACCTCGCGTGTATAATGATTTTCCAACGTTTAATATCTTCTCGATGGAATACTCGTAAACTCTGTTACTACAAATACTATTACACGAACTCGCTAATTCCAACGTTTCTCCCTTTTTCTTCTCGTTCTTATAGGAAAGATATAAAGATTTTTTTGCTTGATAATCGTTAGCGAGATTCTTTACCTGTTCGAAGAGATGCAGCTCGGCTAGGAGCGTGTAGGATATGTAGATGTAGCGTGCATCGTCGGCTCTCTTTCGGGTACGTACCCCCCGAGGAAAATTCCCCTGTAGGGTGGCACGCCCCCCGGGCCAAGTGCCCCCCCTCGGTCCGCGTTGACGATAATCCACCGTAATTAGAAACCCCGGACGCGATCCAAAACGCTCTCATCGGCCCACGTTCACTTTTCCTTCTCTTCTCTTGGTTTCTTTCTCACCTAATTTTTATCATCGCGTTTGTTCACGCGGAAAGTTCGGATTACGCACACTTTACGATCGAGCGTCTCGAAGAGCGAGCTCTTTTCTCGGACATCGCGAAGGAAAATTCCTTCGTCTTCGAATACTTTCTTCGAGATAATGTCCTCTGAATCACATCCTCGCCTTTATCGAGTTTAACTGAAATTACGAACGCACTTGAATAAAGTTCGCGAAAGGATATTGAACATTTTCTCGATAGATATATCGTAATCGTCCCATCGGTGACAAAGAAGAAGCGAGTTTACACTAACCACAGATAACGGAGATCCGGCGAGCGAAGAGTAGGAACTTTCCATTGGCCCGACTAGGCTAATTAAGTCCAAAGATACTCGATACTCGGAATTCGTCGTTTCTTCGTGGGAGGAAGTATCGGTAAAGTTTTCTCGCTCGATTTCGATGCATCAAAGAAGCTGCCGGTGTATTGGATCGGTCGGAGAAGTTTTCACGAGATACGACAGTCGTCTCGGCCTTAGCTCGAACTTGAATTCCAAAGTTTTCCCTCTCCCTCTCCTCTGTCTCTCTCTCTCTCTCTCTCTCCCTCTGCATATACGCATAATTATCTAGACGCGTGTGTCTATATATGCACACACACACATATATATATATGTATGTACACACGTAGGTACGTGCATATAGGTACATATACCTCTTGGTATGTATGTGCAGGGTGACGTGCAATGCGATTTCCAATTAAATTCAAAGCTGAAACTCGGGATCCGGCTCTTGCCACCAACGACGTGCCGTATTCAACGTTGTTAACGAACTTTGCTATCGATGTTAAATACTAGAAAGCGGCTCTGTTACTACGCTATAAGCCGGGTTAAGATACGCGTTATGAATATACAATAATTGCTAAAATTATAGACAACGCTTGATATTTCACAATTCGGATATCGACCGAACGACGGAGCAAAAAAATTCGATGGATTGATCCGGTAGCTGTACGGTGCGCGAAAAGAGAAAGAGAAAAAGGGGAAGAGAGAGAGCGAACGAACCTAAGAGGCTTGCGAATGCATCGCAGCAGCAACCACCGTTGCATCTTGCGAATTCATCCTCTTTCGGTCGACTCTCATCTACTAGCTTATATCCGATTTACTTCGCCGGAAATCTCTAGTCGTGAAATTATATTTCACTTAAACTCGATGATAAATTCGTAGTTAATCAATTTTAAACGCGATCGGCCGAACTTGGTTCGAGTAATTCGATTGCGCCTCTTATCTCGAACGTTCTCTCCTTTTTAGATGACCAAAGCGAATTCAGAATAGAGTACTCTAAAAGCTCTCTGAATACGAAGAAGAAGAAGAGGAGAAGGAGGGGAGGGGAAGGGGAAAGGGGGAGGAGAAGGAGCGTTCCGGGTAACTTGATCAGCAACACTAATACCATCAACTTGGAGCAGCGTACCGTTTGGTAAAAGTGTCAACGATATTTATTGTTCTTTCTGAAGACGATTGCTCTTGAAGCAAGAAGGGTAGCTCACCAGAAACGTCCCGATGATCTTTTATCGAGCTGAGAAAGCTTTTAAAGCCATTTTATACGATTACTTTGACCCTGTTCTTCCTCTTTTCTCCTACGAAATAGAGAAATTATAATATTCTTCCTTCGAGTATAATTATATAGAACTTTTTTAAAAAAATATCGGAACAAGAGTCTTTTAACTTATTATCGCGATAAAGGAAGAGCAACCTACTACAATGGACGAGGGTGAAAATTGATTCGACGAATCGATCGAGACTTTCTTTCGACATTTCTTTTCTCTCTCTCTCTCTCTCTCTCTCTCTCTCTCTCTTTCTCTCTCGCGCTTCTTCGGTCAATCTCAAAGATTCATTAGATCCATCGAAGGAAACGCAAACGCTCGCATCTCCATCGGCAGTTCACCGAGTCATCGGTCTTACAGGCTCTCGATTTTTACGATCGACGAAAAAAGACCTTACCGTTCGACCGACCTGTCCAGGAATTCCTTTCTCCGTCAGGATTCGTTTCATCGGAGATCGAAAATATTTTTTCTACATTCGTGTGCCTACCTACACTCGTATGTTTTTTCTTGCGCGTGCGCGAAGCTGTAATATTTGCAACGATAAAAGTAAATAAGGATTACGTTTAAAAGCGGACCGTTTACGATAAATCATTAATTTGAAATTTAACCCAGTAACTTTGTAAAACGAGGTAGAGAATGAAAGCACGCACGAGTCGAGTGATGTACGTGGTAGGTATCTACGTACGTACGGAGCTCGTTTATCTCATTGTAACTCGCTCGCGGCTAGAAATAATGAGGATAATCCGCGATAAATCATCGCGATGCGTCAACCATTATATTTACGTGATTTCCACCGTCCGAATCAATTTCGAAAGAGATAAATGCTCGTGTCCTTTGAAACGAAATTATGGACTCGCTTACTAAATACGTCCGTATACTATTTCCACGTATACCTATAGATAGAGGGTATCGCGTCAGGTCTCTTTTGAAAATGCTCTTAATCGACTGCGTTAACCGTCGGTCGTGGGCGACTTTCACGTCGAGTCGTGATTTTAAATTGGTACATTTTTGGAAAAATTTATACGAGGGATCACGATCAAAGATGAACCAATTATCTGCCTTTCGAAATGACGCTTCGTTTATATTTCTGTTTATTCGTCTCCAGTAAAATCGCACTATTCGACGGAAGTTTCTCTCCCCTCCCCCCCCTCTCTCTCTCGTTCGTAGTTCCGCACAGTTAGATAGGCCGACGTAATCGTACGTGCGTACCTGTTCCTATAATGTAGTTACACACCTGTGCACCACGTCGTCGAGTTCCGGCGAGTTCCTCGTTACCTAGGTACCTACGTACGTTTACGTATGCATACGTATATGGGTGTATACGTACAGGCGCATACATATATATGCATAGAAGATCAACGATCCTGTTTGTTCCGAACAGTCCTAGAACATCGCCATCGACATCGCCTACCGATTATCGTATAACTTGCACGTGCGTCCGTCCTTGTCCGATTGCACCTACTTGGATTATCTCGACTCGCCTTTTCTCGCCTGTTGTATATATGCATGCGCGCGCTATATATATATGCATACAGATATATAATATATATATAGATAGATAGATAGATAGATAGGTATAGGTGTAGACGCGTACGCTCGGTGTAGCAAGAGGAGGTCATATTTTCATTAGACGAAGTCGTAAACGATTCGAACGATTAATCTTCGAGCGGTACCGCGGTGCGACGGAGGAAGGCTTCGTTCGAGATGGAAAAAAATAAAAGGCGATATTGAAAAATAGGTAGAGAAATCGCGAGATCGGGTAAACCCTTTATCGAAATAGCGAGCTAGAGGAAAACGTCGAGGATATGGACAGGGAAGGAGCTGCGTCGTTACTCGACCATCGATCATTGCCGTTTTCTTTTCCGTCGGTTCGTTCCGCGCCAGGTAATAACGTTGGAGCTTTGAACCCGGTGTAACATTTTCGTACACAAGGGTATCGTAAACTTAATTAATTACGCTCGCCTCCTACTCCGGTTGGTCTAACGCCTACGATAGAGAGTAAAATTCTCATAGATGTACGTTTGTATACGTATACTTGAAAAAGACCGCTTAAAACGGTATTTGATTTACGAGGCTCGTTCGATCGATGTTTAATCGATCGAAAGTTTTCTCTCTTCTACGTATACCCGCTACGTGTGTTTCGTATAGATATATTTATATAAATAGGTTTTACATAAATACGTTTCGATGCATTTTACGGCTTCCTAGTGGCACTCGTTATGCGACGATAAAACAGTTTTAGGAACTCTTAGGAAGTTACGTCGCAATTACGTACGGAGTATATAAATCTTCTCGTCCTCTCGAGTCGCTTTCGATCCCAATTTGGCGACGATTCGGTCCCCAAATTTGCTCGGATACGATATTATTGCGTTATAATTTTATAATTTACTTCGTCGTCTCGACTCGTTTGATCGAGTCATATTGCCAGCCGGCTTCCCGTAATGCCTTTAATTCGTATCCTTTGCTTTGTTACGACCGCTCCTCTTTTTACCTTCGAGACTCAACGCCCAAACGCTACCACGATCGACGTTCGTTTCACGGTTGAAATATTCTCGCCAGGTGGGACGTACCGGCAAATGCCATCCTTGCCATCCAAATGCTCCTTAGACGATAGAAAACAATATCGTTCGTAAAAATGTAACGTCGGCGACGAAACGAGAAATTTTCCAAATGGCCGTCGACACATTGCCCGGATAAGACAAAATGCAAGTGCCATCGAGAGGGAAAGTCCAGAGCGAGTGGGAAAAAAGTCCAGGATCGTTACGCGCGACGGAACGCCGAGGGCGAGCGATTGCGGTTTCGATCGTTCGACGGCCGTAACGAAGCAGCAACCTTAAGAATACGTAATCGACGATGTAGGCGGCGTATTTACGGCGTAAAAAGAGAACGCGTAATCTCGCAGGTCTCCGCGTCTTGTTCTTTTCTTCTTCTCCGCATCCATGGGTCGCTCGCAAAGAAGCATCTTTCTGGCGTCGCGCCGACGTAAGTTCGTACGCGAGGAGAGATAAGACGGTAGCGCGTCAGGAGAAGGCGAAAGGCGAAGCGGTTAACGCCGAAAGGCGAGAAACCGAGACGATCCGTCTCGGCGAATCGGCGCCCAAGGGCCAACGCTATTCTCCTCGCGCATAATTACGATCGCAACGGTCGACCCGTATCAGTCCCGAGTGCAAACGGTCGGGTGCGCTTCGGGCGAGCAAACGGGATGCGTCGAGTGTGCTAGCGAGAGCGAGAGATACCGTGCGGCGTGTGCGCGTGCAAGCGACAAGAGGGACGGAGAGTTCCTATTAACGCGGATAGCTCGCAATCGGAGAAGGGAAGGGAGGCCGAGGGGGAGAGATTTGGCAGGGCCAAATCTACCCTTGCCGATAAAGGAGAGCGCGCGATGGCGATGGAGGGTCGAGCAAGGAGGGAGGGAGGGAGGGAGGGAGGGAGGAGGAGAGGGCTTGCCGATGCTCGCCGCATCCATTTCGGTACCGCAAATGATTACATTGCGGCCATCCACTAACTGGCCAGTGACCCTGTCCCTGCCCCTCTTCGCGCCCTCGTCCACCCGATCGCACTGTCGATCAACAACAAGGGGAATACCGAGTTGGGTGTTGATGTCTGCGGTCGAACCTCTTCGATTCCGTTGCAGCGCGTCCTTCGCCGAAAAAAAAGTGTTGTTCGTGGTAAACGAATCCGCGAGAGAACGGTTCGCGCTTCGTCGACGTTTCGATTTTTATCCGTTCCAACGTGGAGGAAAATCTCTGTCGGACGGTCGTGAAAGATCTCGCTTAACGATATACGCGAGTAAATCGTTTCCACCGAAAGCTAGGATCCGCGGTTGACTTTACCGGCGACTACGCGTTCGACCTTTCTGACAAATCCGACGGCATCGAGTTTATCCACCTACGATCCACCGCGAACGCTCGTCGCGCACTCCTATCGACTGGTTTATTTCTACTCCGCCAGAGCGGTAAGAATAAGGAAAAATAGTCTTCCACCGGTAATGGGAAGTCTAATTCGAAAGCACCGATTCGTCGTTTCGCGCGCGTCTCCCGCAACGACTGCCAACTCACGTAAAGTTCCGACGAATATGATCAAAGTTACATAGGAGGGAAAACCGACGTAAGTACTTGGATAATTCAGTTTCGGTAACGAATGTAGCGCTCTGCAACGCGCGTTCGGGAATTCCGAAACGACTACCCTTTGCAAATATCTCTCGCATTTTCGGATCGGTGTTTCGCGGCTTCGATACAACGGACTTGGTAATTTTCCATTGAAAATAAATCTCGACTTTATAGTCGGTTTACGACTCATTAAAATAAATTAATCGAATGAAAGGACATTCTTGTTGCTAGACGAGCAAAGCGAACGAAATAATATCATTATCGCGACTCTTTTGATCGAGCACGTATCCAGCGATAAGGAAGTTACGTAGGATACGTGCTAGCGTTTAATTAAAATCGATACTTCAACGGATCGCTCCGTATGCTTTTAGATTACGCGACGAGGTATTCCCGAGAGTCGCATACGTCGATACATCGATAAATTCGTTCCTTTCGCGTCCAATGCGTCTGCACGAACGAGTGTCACGACAAAGGGTAAGGAAGATAACCGAGAGACGTAGCGGGCAGACAGAAATTAATACAAACCCGTCTATCTAAACCGCGATAAACTAATGAACTCGAACGATACGTCTCTTTGGCGATACGTCCAACGCGACCCCGACGACCGACGTCGCTTCTCTTAACGTTCATTACGGCATTATCGTCGATAAATCCGAATATACTGGACGAGCGAGTCACCTTGAAGCGGAAGCGTCAGTATCTCGACAAATTTTTACGACGGAGACGAGTACTTAAAAAAAGAAAAAAGAAGACTTTCCTTCCGAGACGCTGCTCTGCGCGCATGTACAAAAGCCGCGGTAGCCAGAGCGATCTTCGACGTTCTTCGACTGGCACGACTGTTTTTCTTTCGCTTACGCCGAAATCGTTGAGAGAAACGCGCGTGGCGTATCTCTTCCGGCCTTACTTTACCGGTACAAGCGTGACCGTTATTAGCAACGAACCACGTTCGAACTACGTTCGAAGGGATTACGTTGCTCGAAAGAAAATTGGTGTTTGAAAGGCAGTCGCAATCCCGGAGAAGACGTCGGGAATAAGATAGAGAGGTAGAGGTAGAGGTAGAGGTAGAGGTAGAGGTAGAGAGAGAGAGAGAGGGAGAGAGAGACAAGCTGATGGATCGTCAGTGAATCTAGCACTCGGAAACGGCTAAGGAATGATGGATCGCTAGCTGCCTAACTAATTCATAAGTAACTGCTGCTTTGCTGGCAGCTCGTACGTACTCGCGATTCTAACTGCAATACGCTTGCCGAGCGATAAAAGATAAAGGAGATTATGGGAGATGCGCGTACCGGATGCTGCGTCTCTCGCAAGATTTCATTCGCTGCTTCTAGACGAACAATGGATCGTTATAATGGCGTTTACGAAGAAAACGAAAAAATTTTGGATTTTTACCAGCAATTTATCCCTATAATTTATCACTGAAACGAATTCAGGAAAGATTAAAATTAAACGAATTTTTACGAGCTTTCGCGTCGGCTTACAAGAAATTGTTAAAAAATGTAATTGTTATCGTTAAAGAAACGTTAAATTTCACGATAAAACGTATGCTCCCGTTTGACTAGTAATATCGTCCAAAGGAAATAACTCGGAACGTTTTGCGTCGTAGAGAAGCTCTCGTAAATTAGAAAAATGGTTGGATAAGAATTTTTCCGAGCTATAAAGAGGAGAAAGAGGGAGAGAGGAGGATGCTCTAATAAATCGATGATTTACGGATACACGGATATTTACCGAGGTCGGAGGATATCTAGCGACCGATGGCGGGTCGATTTTCTCCGCGAAAAGACGATTAAATCGGTTCAGTGGGCGCATGGACGACGTTAGCAAATCGTGCAAATCTATGCGACCGCAGGTGTTTTCTATCGATCGGTCGAAATAACGACGGGTCCTCGGACATCCAGTCGGATTGCCACTTTGCCGCCTTCGTAAGAGGATACGATGGTCGTGTAAAAAAACAAAAACAAGAAAAAACAAAAAAAGAAATAAAGAAAAATTCGAATAAAAACGCATCGATATCGAACCGTTGCAAGTTTTTTCTTTCGCTACATCTTTTTATACCAATTTTCTTCCTTTTTCTAAGTCGTTAGAGAAAGGTCGCGAGAGAGAAGAAGACGGGCGCGGTATAATCGATAATGTTAAGCGGATGCAAACGTGGCAAAAATTTTTCACCGACGAGCTTTGAATCTCGCGCTAAAGAGAACTCTTTGAACAAAAGCCGCACGGTACCCTTCTCGTCCCTCTTTAATGGTCAAGATCTCTGTCTCTGAGGAAGAGGGATATCGCAGATACCACGGAGTTAAAAGAGCGAGGAGCAACGATGTTAACGGCAAGAGGCAGAGAGGATCTCCCGTACCTCTATCGACGATTCCTTCTCCCTTTGTCTTGCGCAACCACAAAGTACACACCAAAGCGTTCGCGTTAATTGCCAGCAGTGGTAGGTTCGTCGTTGCCGTTGGAGCATCGCTCGATTCGCAGCTGGAAAATACCTGGGTGAAATGCGTTCGACTGCGGCACTCTCGCGGTAAATCGTTACGTCGTCTTAAAATGAAATGGAATAATTATTTAGGAACGAAACGATTATTCCGGTTAACGTCTCGAACTCGTATTTTATACTCGTTTAGACTCGATAGGGAAATACGTCAAGCACCGAGCGAACGTTCTTTTATGAAAACGCAGGAAAGCGGCAACGATTTCGAAGGGTCCATCGAAAATCGAAAGCGGTAAAAAGGTTCGCGCGAGAATTCTGCCCATTATCGTGACGCGACGTACGTGCGCAAACATTTTTGTTTAATGCAAATGTAAAACAGGCAGTTAGATATAATGAAGAAGATTACGCGGCATGTGGTCAGCATAGATAACGAAGGTAGGAGAGTCGACGCGCGGCTCGTTTCTCTGGACACCGAACGCGCGAGCCCGTGTACGTGCGCGTTCGAACCGCCGTGTGTGCGAATGAGCGAGCGTGTGCTTCTCCGTGCACGAGCACAATTTCGCGTAAGCGCTATGCTAATGCGCCCATAATTTTATATATTATCGTATACGATGTTCCATTTACGCGATGGCACCAGCCGGTACATAAGCGTGTTTCTAACGCGTATCGATCTTATATCTCTCGATGGCCCCGCGTTCGAAAATACGAGCTGACGTTTCGTAAAAAAATATTTTTTGTTTTTTCATAAAGGACAGTCGATAGAGCCGTACAATCGTTTATCCCATTGCGCCGCAAATGTTTGTATCGAAAGAAAAAGGAAGAGAGAAAAAAGGAAAGAGGAAAGAGAAAAAAAGAGACAAGGGAAAAACACGAGGTTGAAGAGCAATCGCGATGATCCGTTTATCCGAGAGATAAGCAAATACCGGCGTAAAGAGTAATTCGTTGTTCCATCTCTCGGCTCGAGGAGTCCGATAAAACGAGGGGAAAGAATCGATACCAGAATCGTCGCCTCGAAAGGAAATCTTCGCGGCACGCGATCCGTAGTCGATGGAAAATGGAGGCGAACGTGAAAACAGGAATTGCCGTCGAGGGAGGAGCGGAGAGGCTCGTGAAAGGATAGCGAAGAAGAGATCGAATCTATCGAAGGTTTAACGAGTAAGAAACGAATCGACGTGAGATTGAGAGAGAGAGAGAGAGAGAGAGGGAAAGATAACGTGCCATCGAGAGGCTCTGCTTCGAATCCCGTAAGAGTAATTATCGTTCGCTCGGCGGGAAGAAGAAAAGGCTTCGTTCAAAATCCGAAATGGCGAGAGAACGTATGCTGCGGAAAGAGATAAAAAGACGAACTCGTTTTTTCTCCCTTTCATCCTTTCGCCGCTCGCGAAATCGATCATTAATTATTTTCTTGAACGATGCGAGATAAGAGCAAGAGCAACGATAAGACGGATTCTCAAAAATGCGAGATCTAGTTCTAAGGCCTAGCGACGAGACGATACACGCTTAAAGAGAAAGAAGGAGCTCGCTTTAACGTTGCTCCGCGATAAATCGCGAATCGAGAGCGACTTTGATTCGGGCAGCGGCGTTCCCTCGACGTCCTGTAAATTACACGTATCGCGTGATACGACGGAGAACGGTAGGGAGGGGATAAAGGAGACGTACGTAAATATCTCGTTCGACCGAAGAAGGGATACGCTTAACGTCGCACTTGTCGGTAACGTTTCGCGATCGTAGTAAACGACTTTTTTGTTTTCTCCTCCTCTCCCTCTCTTCCCTCTCTCCGCTATAACATCTCAACGAGCTCCTCTAGAACAACATTACGTCACGCTGTGAATCTTTCCTTCGCGAGCACGGACGGTGCGCGGTGGCTCTGATATATAACTAACGTTCGCGAAATATATTTCGTTCGATATACGTACCCTATTTTAGTTCTTGTTCGATTTACGCCGCAGTCTTTATCGACGAATCTTTCAACCGATATAAATTAAAATACGAGGACACGTTTGTGCGCGCGTATGGTGCATTAAGCCAGGAAACGAAGGAAATTTTTATCTCGCAGGGATGAGACGCGATAACGAGCCGTTTGTATTTCTTTCTTTCTTTCTTTTTTTTTCTACAATTTGTTTGGACTCGATAGAAATAAAAATATTCGAAAGATTTGAGTAATATGAAGGAACGAAGCAATAATTCAAAGCGATTTGACGATAAAGCTCTCCATTCGTTGATGCACCGCATTCGTAGGAGCGATAACGAGACGAAGGGGAGAAAAAATAATACGATTTCTCCGTACTTGAAAAACGAAGCTCCAAGGCGCGCGCGCGCTCCGGGCTAGGAAAGTTTCTCTTTGTAACAATCCAATTCCCAAAGTTTCGCTCTCGTCGTACCATTTCGCGGAATGGAAAATGCATTTTCTATCCGAGGTAATTTTGCATGAAATTGATAATTAAGTGTATACGTATATCGGTACAAAAAGATTAGATAATAATTATACAACCGTGTACGCCCGAGTATAACGCGTATCGTCAAAGAGAGGACATTATTAACGCTGGCTGCGAACAAACAGAATAACTAATTCTCATGGTGGCGCAACGTAAATGAAACGCGAATGCTAGCTGCTCGAAAACGATGTAGTTTCCGGCTTGAAACGTGACAATTCGATAATCCGTGCGAGGGCTCTAAAGGTTCCGAATGAAATTCATTGTACGATACTAGTTCTACGATCACGGTTCTATGATTTTACACGTCTACGACGCTTATCGCGATCCGGATCATTTCATTCGTCCGTTTATTTCATCGAATCGAATCGTAAGAACGTCGTAAGCGCATATTTCTAGATGCGACAATAATCGTACGTAATAAGAATTTGACGCGGTAATAATAATTGTACGTAAGACGTGATGGCAATTGTACGTAAGTATGTAAATTAAATATGCGAACGACGAGAAAAGCTTCGTCGGCTCGTCGTAAAAAGTAAACGTTATCGACCGGAAGGGACGGCAAAAGGGGTAGAATAACGTAGAGATCATCGTAATATGTATATATAGGCAAAAAGACGAGAGGGGGGGGGGGGGGGGGAGAGAGGCGAACAGTGACCAAGAAGAAGCTCGGAGAAAACTTTATCAAAGCTATTGTTTTCTAACCTTTTATCGACACAATGGCTCGGTGGCTCTTCCTTACGGACCAATATTGGTTTTCTTCGAGCAGCCGCCGTACTACGATATCAAAGTTCATCCAAGAATTCAGAGAAGATAGGACGGCGTTGGCAGAAACGTAGGATATATTTACAATAGAGATGCTCCGGCTCTTCGTCGAAAGTCCCGATATTCGTAGGAGGTAAGGAAGGAAGAGTAACGAAAAAAGAATCAGACGTCCCTTTATTCGAGGAAGAGCGTATCGTCGAACGTGGACCTTTTCGATCGTCTATAAATAAAGGATCGTTCGCCCGAAGAAGAAGGTACTCTGTACGTTTACTTCGGTACATGGATAGCGAACGTTCAACACGGTGGATTCCTCTTATATTACGTACAAGGAGAGAGCCGCCTAGAGCGTTTGATTGAGACGGATAACGTTGCTCGATCACCGCCGGCTATACCTCGTCCAATTGCCCGAGAAAAACCGATACCATCCGGGATGAAGGTGCATCGCTGCATCTTCCTTTGAAATTTCTCTCTCTCTCTCTCTCTCGCACTTTTTCTCTGCCTTCGTCCACCTATCAATCTCTATCTTTGTTTCCATCGCAAAAAAGCAGCCGACTACGATGACGATATATCGCGGCATCCCTTCTCGAAAAGTCCATCTCTCGTTTCCGCCTTCGTCGCTTGGACCATCGAACCTTTTTACCGTTTCTAGAAGAAGAAGAAAGAAATCCACGAAAGATTCTTTCGTTCTCGTCTACGACCGGTAACAAGTTGGAGCACGTTCGAAGAATCTCGGATAAAAATCTATCGCTTCTTTTCTCGACAAAGAAAAAAATCTATCCAGATATCGAATCGATAATACATCGATCGTCCGGAACGCTTCGAAATATGACGCTCTTTAAACGAAGAGCTAACTGAATTTATCGCATCGACGTTATTGGAAAACTAAGGTGATTTTTTCGTATCGATTTACGCCGACGAAGCGCAAACTACGAAGATCGTATACTTTCTTCGAGCGTCGAATCGATGGCATCGAGAAGAGCACGGTGGGAAAATACGAAGAAGCTCGTCTCTCCTCCTCGTAGATTCGCGCGAAAGACTTTAGAAAGATCTAAGAAGATGGGAGAAACGAAAGAGTCGAGTCGATGAGGCAGCTCGCCCGAAGATATTTGAGCGTCGCGTGTTTAGAATTTAACGAATTCCGTTTGTTCGTAAAACTCGGAAGAGAACGGCCTTCGAGGGAACCGTCGCGACTGAAACTAACGACGAAGAGATCCGTCGTCCGACGGATTCTTCTTAATAACGATCGATTCGGAAAAACATTTTTAAATCCTTGAAAAATGATCGTCGTCTCGTACGAGCGAGAAGGTTTATTAAAGCGGATAAGAGGAGGAGAGCGAGAGCGAGAGAGAGAGAGAGAAAAAGTTTGATAAGCGTAGAATGAAAATGGGAGTTTGGTAGCGAGCGCGAGCGATCGGCCCGAAAATGTCAATCACAGCCCGGGAACAATCGCTTCCGTCGGTAGAACGATGGGCGATCCGTCATTGTAGCGTTTCTACAAGAAATTGCTGCTACCCGACCTTCCGTCTCTTCCATCCTTACTATTTTTCGTCTATCCTCGTATAGCAAGGGAAACGCTCGAGCTTACCGCTAGAAACGACGACTACGAGCTAAAAATATATCGTACGTACCCGAATGTCAAGTTGAAATACAGATACGGACGAACGATATTTAACCGAGTCAAGAGCAAATGCAAATCGAATCGATCGCGTTTGGAATTATTTTAATAGGCGAATAAATATAGGCCGAATGAAAACTCGGGAAAGAAAGCGGAAGATCGTCTCAAAATCGTCGAAAAGACGTCTGCGAAGGAACAAGTACGTTCGACTCGCTCCAGTTTAACGGATTAATATTCCCTTTTTCGTCGGAGGAAATCGAGTTCGTTGTGAAACATTTACGTTGCCGCTCGCTCGGTCGCTCTTTGTCTCTCCCTGTTCGCACGGCGAAGTTACTTCGGAGGTACTTCTTCCTCCTCGCAACCTCGAAAACTTTCGAATATTTTTCAAGCATCTTCCATTAACGTGGAACGGCGAACGCGATGAATTTTTCGAATTTCGTAACGCGCGTAAACCCGTATTATCTCCATCAAGGGGATTCAATTTACGACTCTACGATCGAAATGAAAGTTAATTTTGAATCGAAAGAAAAGGATCGCGAACGGATTTATTCGAATCCATCGAGCGGCCTTTTGTTTTATTACCGAGAGGAACTTGGTATTTAGAGGGTTAGTCCCCTCTCGATAACTCGGACTGGCTCGACTTAATAAGAAAGTTATCGGTTATCGAGCTTACTAAATCCGGCAGTTAGCGAGCGTCACGGGCCATATTGGCTCGTTTATCTTACATGGTCGACCGTCTACCGGGAGCTATCGGTCTATTTGATATTCTACTCGCGAGTCGGGAGCCTCGCCGCATCGACGACGCGACGGCGAACGAACGTCTGCGGAAGCTCGGCGAGAAGGGGAGAGGACCATAAGTGTCTCCAGCTATTACACGACGGAGAATTGCATCATCTCTCGTTTACCGCTTTATCATTCCGTCGACTACTCGGCTTCCTATTACTCGTCCTTCTTCCTTCCTTCGCGCTCGAATATTCGACCCAGAGAAAATGGTTTCTTCGAGGTAGAAAGATCCGAAAAAAAGGTCCGAACGGAATTTTTCGTACGAATTTTTACTCGGGGACCGTATCGCGACGATCGATCGCCAATACGCTATCGAAGTAACGACGCGCCGCGCGACGTCCTCGAGCAGTAGGACGCAGACCTTGGCCAGGCGAAAGGGAGGAAGAACCTTCGAGTACGAACGGGTATATGGACTTTTTCCGCAAACTCCACTCGCGGTCGAGTTCGTCGGACTAAAGAGCTCTCTCGCGTGCGTTTGATCCCTCGTATGCGTACGCCGTCGTGTGCGTCTACGCGTCGAGAGATCGAGAAAAGGATCGAGAGAACGCCGAGTTCCTTTCACAGCGCTCGACGAAACGACCTATTCTTTTTACCCCTTATATCGCTTACGACGTCTAGAGTCCTAGTAGGTTATATCGCTGAACGGCGCGCTAAAACGTTTCGCTTTCTATTCGAAAAAAACGATGTCTGCGTGCGCGGAGGTGTGACCTTGTCGACAGGGGAGGGGGGACGATTTTCGATACCGATCGGAGATACGGGTCCAAGGAAATATTTTCGATCGACTCCGCTTCGAAGCGATGTCGTTAAATTACGATTACATCCCCCGATAAAGAAAACGTCACGTACGAATTTAGCGCGAAGATCGTGCCGATGGAAGATGCTCTCGGGAGAAGATTAGCGGGATGAGATAACGGGAAGAAAATAGTGCCGACGTCGTGGAGATAGAGATAGAGAGAGAGAGAGAGAGGAGAGCCAACCTTATCGCTTTTGTGTATCGGTGGAAACGACCCGGCCAAAGTATAGCTCGCGTACCTATGTACGTGGTTCCGTCCGAACCAAGTGCTAAGGTCGAGAATAACAGGACCTTGCTGTTGGATTAATTGAATCGGAACCCGTACGTATCGTGCGCCGTATCGATGTCTCTTGACTTTCCTTTTCCAACTGAAAATAGAGAACCATTAAAAACGAAGAGCTGGATATCGGTTGTTGGAAGGAAGGAAATTCCTTGAAATCGTTTCGCCATGACAGCGATACTCTTTATCTATGACGGGTAAAGATATCAAAGAAGATACCTACTCGTGGTATATATCTTTACGAACGATCCATTAGTACGACGATAAAGGAAAAGAAAAGAAAGGAAAGTGCTCGAGCGATGCTTTTTATTTTTCCCGTTGATCCGTCCGTCGATCTAATTACGTTTTATCGTGCTCTTAAAGGAAACGAAATTAAAAGCGTCGACGTTATTCTTTCTTATTCTTAATCATATCGCACGACTTTGAACGATTACGAATATCGCCTTATCGCGTAGAAACGATGCGAACGTCGGCGCGATTTTCACCCTATGGCATCGCATCGATCGGCTTGATAGCGGCAACGAATCGACGAGAAGCGAGCGACAGGAGGAAAAAAATAATAAATAGAAATGTAAATAGAAATCTGTATTTAATTCGATCCTCGGCGATATGTGCCGAAACCCGTTAAAAGCTCGACGCGTCGAGCTATTATCGAGCGCGTACGCGCGAAAGGCGTCAACGACGGAGCCGAACGTATCGTCGAGCAGGAGGGAGAAGGCCCTAAAAGTTCTTTTCTCTTTTTTATTTTGGAGCGCCTCTCGAGCGTCGTTGGACCAGCCGTGTCTTGCGAGGCGTCGAACTTTTATTATATCCCGAAATATCTCCCGGGCGCGTACGCGCGCGCGTCCTGCCTGCTCGTTCACCTATTTCACTCCTCCGTGAAATTCTCTTAGGTATTCTAACGAGAAAATCGCTTTACGTTCTAAAACGTTCCTCGACTAGAAACGACTACGGTTGGAAACGTTATAGTTGACGCACGTTCTCGTAACGATCCTCGAACGATAAACGTCGCGAAAACTTTGAGCTCGGCTGAGTCGCGCTCGTCGTACGCCACTACGGTCGCGAACAAATAAGGATGGCTGCTTGAAAAGCACGCGGATGTTAATTACGAGATACCAGAGTAATCGCGTCTCGATATCGGACGGAGATGATGCAATTACGAACGTTTCTTCCCTCGATTTCCAATATAAGTCGACGGTATGGGGATCACCCGTCAAAGCGATACTCTCGTTAACGCGGCTGATCATTTTTATCGCCGTCGTCGCCGTCGTCGACGTAATTACGTCCACGTCGTCTCGAAAAACCAAAGGATGGAATACGACGAGATGGTGCTCGAACCCGATAGTCGATCAACGCGATACACCACTTACGATCTTTTATCGCCCGTTATTTTCTAATTAATCGAACGACGAAATCGTACCGAATCATGCGTCTGTCGTAACGAAAGAGTCGTAGTCTGAACGAACCATCCGCAAAATTTCATCGATTTTTCCTCATCGTCTTCCGATGCACCAATGTGTTCGTTCGTCGGTTCCATACGAAAAGCACGTTCCATTCGGACGTGTCTATTCACTTTCGGAGATCTGTTCTTTTAGAAGGAGATCCGACGTATCCTTTGGGAGTCTCGTGAGGGGGAGAGAGAGAGAAAGGACGAGAGAAGCACGGTCTCACGGTATAAGCTGCCACTGGCTTCTCGTCGAACTGGTTCGGAACGACGTTGAACGCCTCCGCTTCGTTTTCTCACCGTTGGTCCGGCGAAGCAACGCTGAGCGTCGTTAAACGAGAAAACTAAAGAGAGAGAGAGAGAGAGAAGCGAATCATTGTTTGCGGCCTAGTTCTGCCCATCCAGCAGCGGCTTTCCACGCCAAAAGCCCTATATACCTGGACTCCTCTGTCTGTTTGCTTACTTGCCAGCCTACTGGCTCGTCTGTCGATAACTGCCATACTTTCAACCGTGGGACGTTGTTCAAGTATTACCTCGTTACGTCACGTAGCGACCGTTCCATACGAGAAACTTGGACTCGGCCCTGTGTATTCTCCTCGTTGCTCGTTCTTCTCGGCTTTAATGGACAAACATGAGGGAGAAAAGAGAGAAAAAGGGACGAAGAGACGTACTCGCGCACCGTCAAACACGTTGCTCAACGAGATAAAAGTAGTGCGTGAGGATGTTTTGATGTCCGTTAATTAGACGAGAAATAAATAACGTAGCACAGCTGTGTCACTTTGTACCGATAACGCGCGAAACAAATTCGTATTACGTCTACGTTGCTTCCTTTTAACACTTTTCTCTTATTTTTCTTTTTTTCCTTTTTCGACCGGCGTACAAATTTTCAGCAATTACGTAAGTCGTTTTTATACAATTTTCTTTTCTTTTTCCTTTTATGTTAGGTAAAACATCGTTTCTTCGCTCGAATCGTTGGAATTTTTTTAAATATAATTTCGAATCTAGTTCGAACCTAATTTTTCACCAGCCGTATCTTTCCTCCGCAGATTTCATCTTCAACGTCGCAGTCGTTTTTATGGTGGCACCTGCGATTGACCATCCTCTTCGTATATCGATTTTGCTCACGCGAGAACATATAAGAAGGGACGTCGTACCGCTGCTGTTCTCTCTCAGCAGCAAGGCGAATGTTACGTAGTAAAAACATTAATATCGATAATATCGTAAGGATAACGACAACGTAAAAGGAATATTTATCCTCGAACGAAAGATGGAAAGAGAAAAGAGAGATCGATCGTCTAAATTCTCTTTTTGGTTTCACCGTTCGAAGTCATTAGTCTATCGCGGTCGTTTACGGTTTTGTCACGGGCTATTCATCGAGGAATAGCACGTTCAACGACAATGGCTCGACGTGCACCAGCTATTCGTACCAACTATGATTTCTCACGGGAGTCCACTCCGCGAGAAGTGGTCTCTCTCTCTCTCCCTCTCTCTATCTATCACTCTCTCTCTCTCTCTCTCTCTCTCTCGCTCTCTCTCTCTCTCCTAGTCGACTACTCAGGAAGCGGTTGCGAGCATCAGCAGATACAAATCAAGTTCTGACTCTAGCTGTCACGCATGTCGGGGATTTAAGTGCTACGCCTGTCGAATTAATGACGATGGAAATGGCGACAAGGGAAATGCCGCGACCCCGACAGAGAGAAATCTCTACTTTCCTTTTCGTTTCTCATCCTTTCAACCCTGTTTATTTCTTTTTTCTTTTTTTCGACGGTAAGTCATACGTTTGCGCGTAAATACATATATCAACGCCTTCTATTGAAAAATAAACGAATGACTATGAGATTATTTTTATAATTGTACAGGTATTAGCGTACTTGATTTGGAAAGTAGAAAAAAGTAATTCTTTGTGATAGGAAATAGCCAAGATATTTCTTAAACTCGATATATCGCGCATATCGAGAATGTATACCGATCGGATTCAGAATTTCATCGACTACTCTACGAGAGAGACAACTTATATCTTAGAGAGTCGAACCAAGGATCGTTGATATCCTTCGGGGATTGGTCTGACTGCAATATTAAAGGAGAATCCACGTTTCATTGTGCGGCTTTGGTCTAAGCTCTGAATCGCGTGCCACGATATCGTACTCTCCTTTCTCGAATCGAATCGAAAAAGAATATAACAGCAGTTTCGTACGAAACATCTAAAGACTTTATTTATTTTTCCGGCGCTACGACCCGACGCGCGAGATCGTATTTCCCATTCGGTCTATCCGCAAATTAATTCGAAAGAGGAAGAAAATAATTTTGTTAAGCGACGTATGTGCTTGATACGTCGTTTGGACTGTCTCTTTCGCGTTTCGCTCCAAAAGAAAACGGGCATAAAAACGAGAGAAAAAACGGAGAGAAAAACGAGAGGAAAACAAGGAAGGAAGCTGTCGCGAAGGGTTGCGTTCGTAACGGTGCACGAAATATCGATCGACGTTCTTTAAAGACCACAGCTCTTTCGTTCTTTATTTTCATCACCAAACACGTCGTCGTCGTCGTCGTCGTCGTCGTCGTCTCTCTCTCTCTCTCTCTCTCTCTTTCTTTCTCTCTGTCGTGTCCTTTATTTTGCTCTAGCAATTCCCTCTTACCCTTAGAACGAACCGGTAGACGACTCGCGACACTCGTCCCTTCTCCCTCCCTTACGTTCACGTGATTTTCACATCAAAGAAAGCTATTTGTTAATGAGGCATAATTATACCCCGCGTACAATGGACGACACCTCGTCGTGATACGATCGATCGAGGGACGGCGGGGATGCGTAAAAAGGGTAGAACGAGTCCGCGATGAGAAGAAACGGAAAGGATGCCGAGGATGAAAGAAAGGAAAGAAAGCGGAATTACCAGTCGAGTTGATCGCTATTCTTTCTATCTTTTAATAACCATTGAATACCGATTAGGAACATTGACTCGTATATTAATACTCGATGAAAACAAAATTTACAAGCTAATTTCATTTCGTCGTAACGACGGCGTCTATCACTGCCGGAAGCGTATGAGAGAGAGAGAGAGAGAGATGATACGAGCAATCGATCGATCGAGGTGTCTGATAACCATCGAACACTTAAATTAACTAATCGAAGATCGTCGCGACAGCGTATAATAAGCGAAGCGTCAGGTTGGGCCGCAGGTGATCATCGAGCGATAATGGTATTAATACATCATCGCCGTGGCATAGCTCGACGCACGTTGATTGCTCGCGAACCCGCCTTGCAATCTGCGCTTTCTCACCCGAAACAAGATATAATAAGCAAGTAATAAATATGCAATCGCGTATTTAAAATCTACGCTTTGGAAAATCATCGAGTCGCGAGACTATCAAAGTATCTAATCTTGTCTGAAATTATAAAAAGACGTCTAAGAAAGAAGAAAAGAAACACATGTATTCGCACGTGTATCTAGGAGAAAACGTCGAAAAGGGGATTTGGTACATCTTCTCTTAAAAGGAAAGAAAAAATACAAAAAAAAAGCTTCGATCGGATACAGGCGCATGCGCGCACGACTGCATCGAGTAATGGATTAGCAACGAGCCGGCAAAAGAACCGCATCGCAAATGACGACCGTGCGCGACTCGTTTCCCGTCTCTTTCTTTTTCTTTACACAGATACGTACATGTATGTGTGTGTATAGACACACCCACACGCGCGCAAGATTTATCCCCTAGACATAGCGTGGCGTATAGACGCGTTGCAGGACGCAGTGCAGCATCGGCGAACGCGTTAATATCCGATATCTACGGCGATCGGACAGGCGTTTTCTGTAAAAGGACACCGCCAGAAGCGCTGTACGACATCGAGATTCCGACCTCGACGTGGGTATCCTTGCGCGTGCTTTCGACGAGAAAGGGTACGAGAGAGAGAGAGAGAGAGGGAGGGAGAAAGAGATTGTCCAACGGAAGAATCGGGAGAAAAAGTAGATACATACACTTTCTCCATCTCTCTTTTTGCGAGACGAGGTTCGGGATATAATCTTGCACAAGATCGGAATTCCGCGGCAACGTCTTGGAGCCTCCTCTCTTTCTCTCCTCGATAGAGACTCGCTCGCCGTCCCGGCTTTTCTCGCCGATGTTTTACTCCCGGTGCCCCTGGCAAACGGCAGTCTTGGCGGCAACGTTTGCGAATCGCTCGGTTCGGATTATCTGAGGTATCCGATCGAGGACGCTTGCCCTTGCCCGCCCACGCGAGCCTTTGTCGCTCTTGTTTCTTTTTCTCTTATGCTTTCAATTTGCCTCTTCGTCGTACGGTCAAACGCCTGGACGATGAAAATTCGCCATGCGAAAATGTTATTTTTATGGGCGAATGTAAATTGGATTTTCTCTCGATTTACGTATAATATATCAGATATCGTTAATTATCGAAAGTCATTGAGACGCCGCCAGAGTACCTACGCGTTCACGCGCGTTCGATGGATTTTGCCTGACATCGAGCGTAAATTCAACGCTTTTTCTGCATTAACTCCTAATTACATTAACGACTCGCGCCACGAATCGGCAACGTTCGCGTCAAATTCGTCCCGCAGGAACGGTTGTATCATTATCGAATTTATACCCGTTATAAATCTTTAATCCGCTTTCGATATGCGTGATGCACGTGGAGGGGTATGGGACGAGGCACGAACGCGTACTTCGCGCATGTATGCTCGATAACGTTCGTTCGGCGGAGCAGGGCAAAAAGGATCGGTGCTCGCTTTCGCTCGCTCGCTCGTTCGTTCGTCGTCGGCATCCGTCGTTCGTTCGTTCGTTCGTTTCTCGGCTCTAACAGAGGCATCGTTGTCGGTGATCTGCAAAGCGTTAAATCTCGTTTCGAGGTCATAAGTTGGAATAAAAAAGATTAATGTTCCGTTTTATAAACAGCTCCAAGAGGAAGTTGCGAAACGTTAACTTTATTTAATCGACTGCTGCTCGAGTTATAACTTTAACGCTTCGATTTCGACTTTTCGGTTTTCGAGATGTTTTACTCTTTCGTTCTTGCCCCGGATAACGTTTCTTTTTCCTTGCGTATCTATGCGTGCATGCGGCTGGATATATAAACCCAGCGTCGTAACGAACGAAATGGAATTTGCAAGAGGTTGAAAGAGAGCGATCGACGATAGATAAGGAAGACAAATAGAGTTAAAGCCACTCGAATCGTGTCAGAGACGAACGGCGAAACGAACTAATTGCGAGTACTTCTTTCGATTATCGGACTCTAGTTAACGCGATTAGTAGGATCAAAGTGCGATCGTTCTTGACCGATTCTCTTCCCGTTGCTAGATCACCGCTCCGTTTCTCTTCGAAATAGATACGTCACCGTTAGAATGTCCGATAGAAAATAAAATCGCGAGAATCGAAATGAAATTAATGTTTCTTCGAAAGGCAAAAGAGGTAAGTAAGAAGGGTTAAGAGGCAAAAAAAAAAAAAAGAAAGAAAAAGGAGAGAAATAAAAACCGATAGGCCGTGCCTTCGTTCTCCGACGTTCAAGTTTCGCGAGGTTGTAGATATACATAGAACGCGCGGAACGTCTGGTTAATTTCAGATGGCACGTACCGATACTCGAAAGAGTCGGATACAACGGTAGCCGGCGCGTCTCGAGTGTGCCTTCGATCGGAAATAAAAAAATAAGGAAGCGATCGTTTTCGGTGTAGGTCCTTCGAGAACCTTAGTCGCGAGGCAAGCTGAAAAAAGAAATATTCTAAATCGATCGCCGAGGGACGAATCGAAAAGAAAGATCGATCGCTGCGTTCCCGCGGGAAGCTTTAATCGGGAAGGTCGAATTACTTACCGCGTGGGCGCCCCTTATCGTCCCAGAACTCTTCGACGGAACGACCGATCGCGAAACTTTAATTGAGGCCTACGTCGTGACCTAATCGTACGGCAGCGACTACCGAGGCACCGTCATTCGTCCGGTAACGCGAGACCGATAATACGAACGAGATAAAAAAAGATGAGGAAACTCAGCCCCTGTTCTAACAGCAAGATTGACACGCGCCATTTGCCGAATCAAGATCGATTCGATACTTCCGCGCCTACGCGAAACTTAAAGCACGTCGAGACCGCCGTTCGGGCGTGGAATAGAAAGTAGGCTCGGCAAAAACGTTCCCTCGGCTCGTTCCTTCAACGAACGAACGAACGAGTACGTAATCGCGCGACGGTTCCCCGATATCAACTTTTTAATCGGATTTCCTTAGGTTTCTTCGAGACGCGACCCTTTATCCGCGAACATTTTTCCATTATACCCAGCATCCATCTACCCGTTGGTTCGTTCTTTCCCATACCCGAAGCGCTACGTTAAAATGTATGTACATACTTGGATTTTGCCAACGAAAATGAAATTTGTACGATCAAACTCTGTCGGAAAGTTCGTTAACAAAACTTTGTCCATTCGTAGGGTGCAACTACTTTTCTAACTCGCCGGGTACAGAGTTTAGTATGTGGTTGGTAATAACAAAGATTAACCACCTCGTCCCATTACGTAGAATTTTATCTTCCCGACCGAAAACTTTTCTTCGTTAGCCCCTGCTAACGAGTTTATGCTCGTAATGCCTCGTAAATGCCTCGAAACGTATAGAAGAAACTGTTATCTGGCGATATCTTCGTTGACGGTGCGTACGACCTTGCGAACGTTCCTACGATCTCGTCTCCCTCGTTAAAAAAACGACGAGCCGATTTTCTACGTGAGATTTCTTTTTGCGAGTATTTGTCGTCGATGAGAAGGGGGATTCGTTCGATAATTAACGTCCGCGTAATTACGATGGAAGTAACGAGAAAGGGAAGAGCGTAACGTTGGCGCAGGTGCTGACGACGAATCGCATCAATTTCTTACGTAAGTTTCCGGGAAACGTCATGGCTAAAGCCTTTTATTCTTCGTACCAGGTTCTAGAGACTGGATTACATCATCGGCTAGCCATTTAATAATATTAAGCACCTGCCGTCCCTAAGACTTGCAAACGCGGATACGAGTAGGTAAAGAATAAGCGAAGCTAGTCGCTGTTTATAAATTCTGACGTTTACGCGAGTGTATAGTAACGAGGAAAACAACAATGACATATGTATAAACAGGAAGAAAACAAGGAAACGCGAAATCGACGAAGAGACAAAGATTGTTGCAAGCGAAGGATAGGCAAAGAGAGGAAGGTGACGTGTCGGATGACAGGGACGACCATTGACGAGTAAAAGAACGTGATCGGAATTCGAAGGGGAGACCGCACGACGAATTAGCCTGGTCAAAAGTGGGTGGATTTTGAAACGAGTCGACGAGGAGCCGAGTATCGATCGAAACGGATTCCGATAATCGAGATACGATATTAATAACTTGGACGGGATAAGCGTGGGTGTGCGCTCGTATCGGCGCGTGTATATTCACCAAGAGCCAAGTCCAATATCGACGTTCTCGATAAACGTGATGTACATCCGAAACTTTTTCGCTAACGGCGCGACACGCGATTCCGGCCGCGAATC
This sequence comes from Vespula vulgaris, assembly GCF_905475345.1. Classification (NCBI taxonomy): domain Eukaryota; kingdom Metazoa; phylum Arthropoda; class Insecta; order Hymenoptera; family Vespidae; genus Vespula; species Vespula vulgaris. Next base: position 7,502,403 of record NC_066596.1, on the reverse strand, counting down.
GGCTCGCGACGACTCAACGACGGTTTCACCGGCCATTTTCGTTCCTTCCAAGTGGAGGGGTGCTAAGTTTACGATATAGATCGAAATAGGAACGTTCTCTCGTATCCGAACAAGATTTTCCTGGTCGCGCGGAAGCGGTTGAGAGAGACGCTCTCTCTCTCTCTCTCTCTCTCTCTTTCTCTCTCTCTCTGTGCTCCGAGAAACTCGGGACAAGATAAACCGATCTATGTGGCGACGAACGTAGCGCGACTTCCAGCGTTACGGTTGGCGCGTCTCTCGAAAGAAGCTAAAGCAAACGTATCCGAACGGCGATACTTTCTCGACAGAGTCGTCCAAATTTCTAAACGAATCGATTTCTACGTTCGACGTTTCTAGCGTCGAACGCGTATTTGCAGAGAGCAAATATAATTTCTTCTTCGACGAGTGGATACGCTTTGACTCGAGTTAAGTCGAGTTAAGTCGATTCCAAAGTACGAGGTAAACGTACGAATTCACGCGGAATCGTCGATCGTCTCGAGACATCGTTAGTCACACGCCGCGAGGTTAATATCGGATGCATTCAAAAGTTAGTCAAAGTAGGTTGGAATTCTGTGAAATTTATCGATGCTTCTCTATAACCATTGGAAAGGAAACGTCTCTGTAGGGGCTCGAACAATGAGCTAATATCGATCGCGACCCTCTCTGCGCGTTAATCCTACCAAGCTTTTGCACGTAATCACGTGCAGCAACGCGAGTAAGAACGTGCGGGCTCTTTCGACGTCGAATACTCTCGGTACAGGCGAATTCAAAGAGTTTCCCGAGAGAGCTCGTTGCATTGGCTTCGTTCTAAGATCCAAGAACGCGTTCGCGTCGAATATCGTAAACTCGTCGAAATTGGCGGCCTTTAAACGAGGCGCCACTTTCGAATCGAACGTTCGGAACGTTTGTCGCCGCGCGCACTCCCAGACGCGTCATCGCGCACTTTTCTCGTTACATCTTTTCACTCTCGTGACGTTTCAAACGATCGATTTCACGTATCGTTTCTTCCTTCGGCTCGCAGACGAAGCTTCAACGAGGAATCCACAGACTTTTCCGCTCGACGACGTTTCACCACTCTCCTCGTCCTATCCTCGTTGATCTTCCCGTTCATCTCCCGTATAACTCGGTTCCCTCTCGAAGCAACCCCTACACAATTTCCTATAGCTTTGGTCACCTCTCGAACGAGCTCCGACGAGTTTCACGACAAAGTCGACGTTCGTTTCTTCGATCGATCGATCGAGCTCGTCTTTAAATTCATCCTTCCTTCTTCGCGGAAGAGATACACGAGCCAACTACTAAATCTTTGATCCTTTTAGGGCTCGCGCGGCCTTCCTCTCTCTCTCTCTCTCTCTCTCTCTTTCTTCCTCTCTTTTTATTTCCGATAAAACTCACGATCCTGTCTCAACGGAAGTAAAACCAAGTAGAGCGCTTTTTCTCGAGGAAAGGTCTGAGCGGCGGAGCAAAAAACGCGACGCTCGAAGAAGACGGCACGACGGACGGATAAGAAAGAATTCGAGAGAGAGAGAAAGAGATAGATAGAGAGAGAGAGAGAGAGAGAGAGAGAGAGAGAGAGCGAGAGAGAGAGAGAGAGAGAGAGAGAGAGAAAGAGAGAGACAGAGAGAAGAAAATGTTTCGTTAGAGAGAGGAACGCGAGAAGACGCACGACCCAACACTCAACGCTCGTGTTGAACGGCGTGGTGTGTACGCGGCACTGTCGTCCGTACCCTCGACTCCGTATGTACTCCGCATCCGCACTCCTCCGAACGAGTGCGCCTTTCTGTGTGTTACACGCTGCGGCACGAAGGCCCGACACATCTAACTCGAGACACATGGGCGATTACGTGTGTGCGCGTCTACGACTACGGTCGTACTTGCACGCCGTGCAAGTTACGTAGGCGGCTACGTGTTTACGAGAGAGAAAGAGAAAGGCGGCTTAGGGGAAGGTAGAGAGATAGGAAAGCGAGAGTGAGACGAACAAAGACGATGATCCAACCTGGAGGATGCGAGGGACTGCCAGCCATGGAAGGAGAGGTCGCGGGGAAGGAGAGGGGGGCAGCGAGAGGGAGAGAGAGGAGAGCTGAAAAACGACGTTACTACGTGGTCTCGCCAGACCACGACAGACGAGATCCTGAGAGAGGTGGAAAAGGACGCAAAGCGTGCTTCCTCCTTTTGTGTTTTTATGCGTCTACGCGAGCGCGCGCGCGTGTGAATAGAGAAACGTTTAACGAACCGAGTTCGAATCGGTATTCTCCGATCTTCCTCGATCGGTCGAAATCGATCTTTTCTCGAGGTCGCGAGGAATACAGTAGTTAGATCGATTAAAGTACAATCGTAATATACGCTCCCTTGTAAGTGTCTCCATCGTCGCGACGTTACGACGTATATTCGATTTTTCTTCAAAATTCTACGAATCTCATGATCTTGACAGTGATAAGTTAATTGATCGTACTCTTATTCGTCTCTCTCTCTCTCTCTCTCTCTCTCTCTTCCCCTCTCCCCTTCGTCGTATTCTTTGTCGCCTCTGAAAAATACTCTTTTTGCGTGCGTTTGCATTTGACGCGCAGTTGGAAACCCGCTCAAGCTGTTTCGCCATTCAGACGGATTCTGAATGAGGGACGACGAAAAGAAGAGTAGAAGGGAGGAGGAGGAGAGAGAGAGAGAGAGAGAGAGAGAGAGAGAGAGAGAGAGAGAGATGATAAAGACGCGTCTCGAAGAGTAAAAGAGACGCAGGGTAAAGGAAAGAACGGAGTAACGCGTACATTGTGCTCTAGGAGACGAAGAGCGTTGCAATCGTAGTTGTCTGGACTCAATTTGTAAAGAATAAAGAAAAACGTCTAGCAAAGTCGATACGACTGCGACGCTTAAAGTCGACCTATTCAAAGTCGCGATCGGTGTACCTTGCATCGTGCGTCGTCTAACGACGATTACGCCGTCGTCCGATGATAATTACAATTATTTAACGCAAAGAAAGTCGAAAGTAAAGCCTTGTTACGTAGCGATAGTCTTCCGTCGTAGCGCGACCCTTTCTAGCGATCCGAATAGTTTTCGATGCGTAACGTTTCGATTTTAACGAAAAAAATAGCACGACTACGACGTATATGCGTACGAATAGGACGGCAACTCGAAAGAATCTAAAGTACGTTAAAACGAAAATAACGAAGCGAGCGATTCGTATAATGTACCTTGTTTCCTGAAACTATAAAATGTAAGATGTAACAAGGACAAGAGGAGGAGGAGGAGGTAGTTTCTCGTGAAAGATGCGGGCGAAGGCGCGTCCGACGCTCGATGTATCGGCATGATTCTCGATTCCGCTTAGATCGTTCCGCAATACACGAGTTATGCGCATAATCGTAAAAGTGGGATCATGCGCGAAGCGGAGCGACCGGTCGATCGCGTTACGCGCCGACCGCATTCGCCGTCGACGACGAGTGGAAGACGAGTAAAGCGTTGCGTAATTTCGAATCTATCGTTTCCCTCTTTTTTCCATTCTTCTCTTTTATTTCCCGCTCTCGTAAATATGTCGTAAATATATGTAGACGAAAAATAGTTTTATAGGCGTCGCGCGAAGCAAATCGTTCGCGATAAACGGTTGAAAAATAAACGAATCGCTTTCTCATATTCGGAAACGTTAATTATTATATTTCTAAAGGAATCCTCGTCGGGAACGAGCGAACGCGCTGAATTTCATCCAGCTCGACGTACCGACGGTCGTTAAAACGAATGCGCTATCGGCAGGAGAGAGAGAGAGAGAGAGAGAGAGAGAGAGAGAGAGAGAGAGAGCGGAAGAGCGAAAAGGAAGATCGAAAATAATACGAGTTCGCCGACGCGACGAGATTTATTTAGCTTTTGCTCTTCCCGCGCGACCGACGAAGAAGAATCTTTCCTCGTGTCCCGTACGAACCCGTTTCGCTTCTTTCCTTCCCTCCTTTTTCTTCGGCTTTTCAACCGCCCGTATATTATACGAGGACGTACGGCATTATGCTACACTTTCGACTGTCTATAGGTTGCGCGGAGGTGCCAGAGAGCAGAAGAGAGGAAGGATGGTGGCGTACGGTATTATGCCACACCCACGCGGCGCGTCCTCGCGTTATTTACGTCTCTCGTGGTACCATTGAAAAATAAACCACTACGTCGGGGAACCTAGCGATACGAAAGAAATGCTTTGTTACGACGGGAGACGACGACGGGTAGCGTACGCGCGCTGGCTCGTTTAGAAATCTACTCTATGACGAGAAAAAGTAATATTATTAACGTTAATGTCAATGGAATAATAAATGTTTATGAAACTTTAAATACGCCATCGTGGCTTCGAACGATAAGTATTACATTTTCTACGCGAGGACGTAGGAGGAGCCGCGCGATTTTCTTCCCATTTATATCGTACAGCTATATAGAGTAATATCGATCAACGTCGAAGAATCCGACCGTAAGCTTTATCGACTCGTAGCGATCGCGTGCGAAAACTTTGTAATTCGTAACGGCGCGTAGATACGACGAGGAAAGGACGAGCGACGCCTATACGAATTCGCCGGATTAAATGCAAATCTCTCTCGCGCTTAACGGCTAAAAATCGCCAGAGGGACGAAGAAAACTTGTAACGAGTATTAATTCGTTGATTTACGCCGTTGGTTTGCGAGTAAACTATTGGTTTTACAACTGTCTCGTTCTCGTCTCGGATGAAAGCGTCGTCGAGTGACTCGTCGAACGGAGGCATGGCTTTCGCCGTGAATGGGACGACGAGATTTACGAGTGAGAATAAAATCGTCGAACGAATTTATTACCGGCCGTGGCGATTTAGTTATTTTCAGACTTTGTTGTATGCCGTGGAAAAGGTAACTGGTATATACTCCAAACGTTATACCGTGCTAAGCCGCAAACAGCCTCTCTCTCTCTCTGTCTCGCTCGCTCGCTCCCTCTCTGGTTACTCGCAAATTGATAAAAAGGTGGCACTCCAGGTCCGAGTTCCCCGGAGCTTTTAGTCGGCAACCAGAGACGCGAACCACCGGCGTCGTCGCGAGCATCGCTGGTGACGCGACTACGAGCAACCTTTTCCCACCCCCTCCGGCGACCTTTAATTTCCCTCTCGTCTCCGTTTCTTCCTTTTTCATTGTTACCCGCTGGAGGGAGTGGGTAAAAGGATTACTCGAGAGATGGTCGAAAAGTCGATCGAGACGAGAGGAGTCTGGTTAAAAAGATTACTAGGAGGGAAGAAGGTGAGAGCGATCGCGAGGAAAAATACGAAGCGGGCTAATTCGAGTTGCACGAGGAGCTTTCTCTCTTTTCTCAAAGCCGGCTCTCGTCTCTTCGGCGGTTTAGCAGAAAACGACGAAACGAATCCACCCACCGATTCCGTCTAATCGGGAAAGAAATTCCTCTTCCTCTTCTCGCTTCTTTTTATGGAATCTCCTTCTCCTTTCTTCGCAACGATATCACGATCGCGGATCGTTTAGGGAATAGAACGAACTCGCGTTTTCCCGCTGTATCGTACAAATTAATCGTCGATCGATTCCTGTTTTTGTCTGCGTCGAAAAGATCGGTCGTTAGGTAACGCTTCGTTGCGTCGAACAACTTTGGGAAGATCGTTGGAACGAAGAATCGCGTCGAGTCTACGAGGAGAAGGAAGAACGCGGGAAGCGTTCGAGCTAGGTAAGCTCGGAGGAGAGGGATCGTAGGTCGTAAAGATGCCGAAAAGAAATGGATATCGTACGAACGAAAATAGCGACCGAATCCAAATGTCTATCTTACTTCGTATCGTTTCGATTAATTCGCGCGTATATTTCCTTCGTGCGCGATATCGGTAAACCATCTCGTTCGATTCGATCGGTGGTCGAGCAACGTACGCGTAGGTAGTAATTACCACGACGCTAAATATTTAATGGTCTCGCGCGTATTCGAGTCGGACAACGAAATAATTCGGGGATAAACAAAAGCGCGAAGAGCGTCGCGCACCCTTCGTTCTCATATGCATAAAATTGCAACAGCTGAGAACGGAACGATAATTACTCCATTGCCGCGGTGAACCGATTAAAAACGATATTAGGGGATCCGCGTACGAGTCCGAGGAAATCCGGGAACTCGGACAATGATTTGCTTCTTCGGTCTCCGAAATACCCAGACGCGATAGTTGGCTTTTCGTTGGATCGATTCGATAAGATAGTACCGAATGGTCGACTGTAAGCGAACGTATAAAGCCGTGTTCGCTCGGAATAGGTCCGAGAGCAGGTACCATCCACGTAGCGGATCGTTCGTTGACTCTTTCGAAAAGTCAAAAGTCTCGACTTTTCGTCGCGTCGTTCGCGCGGAAAAAAAGAAACGAGATAATTGTCGGAGCAAACACCCTTGCGATGACACCGGAATTGTAAAAGAGTCGGATGAATAAGAGAGGAAGGACGACGAGGGTAGAAGGGTTGGAGAGAGGAAAAAAGAGCGGATCATTACGGTGCGATTTGAATGCTAAGAGTAGCGCTTCGTTAACGGGATCCACTTGACCCGGTAACGAAACGTAACGATCCTCGATGTCTTTCGTTTCCATTCTTCGAACAGAGCGGAAGCGGTAGCGTTGAAGGATTTGGAGAGGTCGGCGTTACGCGCGTACGTTCCTAACTTTACGCGCTCTATAGAACGATCAACGTCGTCGAAGATAGAAAGAAAAAATAAAGAGACGATCGGTAGAACGAAAACCGACGTAGGCTCGAGAAGGATCGTCGTCGATCGATTCTGCTCCGATCGAATCTCGAGGAAGACTGGTCTTTCGTCTTCTCCGCTTTTTTTTTCTGTTTTATTTTTCATTCGTTCGATTTATCTTGCATTCTCTATATCGCGTACGCTCGTGGGAGACGCGAAAGGTGCGCGCGTACCGTACGCGCGTTACACGTCGGATGGATCGCTCCGCCGAGCGATCCGCCGAGCCACTCGACTTTCTTATCGGTCTCTGTGCCGTATAATTCAGCGTCCCTGAAGTACACCGATGCAGATATCGGCTCGTTACGCGGCCGACTCGAAAGCACCCTTCGCTACCCTCCCGCTACTAACCACTCCCGATTCATTCGCACAACCGACTTCTACTTTTGTTTTATGCAGTTTTCCCACCACGGAGAGTTCTCGGCTACATCGGGGGCATTAATTAATCGAAAGGCATAGAGGACGGGGTTGCGTCTCCGGCTTCCCATATTTTCCTGTTTTTCCGTTTTATCGAATTTGCTGCTCTTCGAAGGATAACCGGTAGGTAATCTGTGAACGACGGCGTGATAAATGATTCGTTTGGACTCGCGAACGTTAACGAGGTTCTTGCCTCGTTCGGGCATGCATCAAAGTCCGTAGTCTTTCGGTTCGAGGGAAGGACGGGAAAACACGGGAGAACGAGGACGAGGAGTCGACGAGAGCAAGAGTCGAAGAGGGAAAAAGGCGAGAAAGAGAGTCGTGCACGCACGACGTCTAGCTCGCGTCCGATAAGAAAAAGAGAGAGGCTCGATTATAATATATGAATATTCATCGGTGCGAGTCCGCCTTTGCTATTTCTTCCCTTTCTCTTCCAGCAAAGTCCGCTAACCACGTAACCACCACTCTCCCATCGACGACGCTCCTCGAGGAACTTTGAAAAGCAGGCTTAATTAATTTTCGCGAAAGTAAAATCTTCGTTAACCCGTCGTTTCGTATTAATTCGCAGGAAGAAAGTACAGTAATGCGAGGACGGGTCTTTACGTCGGAGCGATCGTAATCGTTTAATAATCAAAGACCGACGCGGGTAACGATGAAAGAGAAGGATTACGTATGGGGCCATGTATGCGTCGGCTCAGAAGGATGCTGCGCGCCAGATAAACGGAAGTTCGGAATTCAATCAACGTTTGTCGCTGGTTCGTCCGCCTTTGGTTTACCTTTGTGCCTTTGGGTTTATGTAACTTACGCCGGACAAGCAAAGTGTACGTAGCTGGGTAAACGTTCCAGGAACGTTAAATTTATGCGATAAGCTATCGAGCTACTCGCTTTGATCGAAACTAATAGTAAGAATTTACGCGATATTAAGAATTTTACGATTTGGCACAGGATGCTGCTTTGAACTTGGATCCTCTTCTTCGCTTCTTTTCTTTGTCTCTCTTTCTTTCCTTCTTGTCTTTTCTTGGATTTCGCAGGAAAGCATAATTATACGACTTTGGTACGAACGATTTGTCGTTGACCCAAACCGATCGCGTCGCTTTACGTTCCTCCGTTCGAGTTTTAAAACGATAACGTAATTTTGAAACATAGTACATAGATAAGCGATTAGATATACTCGGATCCATACCGGTAACGCTGTTTGCGAAACAATCGGAATGCTATAAATTCGTAGCGGCTCAATGACAAGCTTTGTATTTTCGATCGAAAGAGGCTACCGCTATTGGCTATTAACCGTGTGCACGCGAGCTGGCGCGGCGGAGAGATAAAATACAGGTAGGTAGGTAGGTTGGTAGGTAGGCAGGCAGACGGGCGGGCGGGCAGCCAGGCAGTTGGATAGGTAGGTAGGTACATACACGATATCGAAGCCTTGTTAGTAGAGATACGAGATAGAAGATACGAGAACGAACCGAGGCCATTTCGTTTACGAAAAAGACTCTTCGACTCTGTATCTGCGCCTAGTTCTGAACGAAGCGAAATCGAACGAAACGAAACGAAACGAAACGAAACGAAACGAAACGAAACGAGACGAATCGAATATATTTGAGAGGCTAGACCTCATTTCCTGGCGATGCGTTTAAAACCGACAAGGAAACAAAGCGGCTATTGTACCGCTACTGCCTTTTGTCCGGCAACGACGCGACAAGCGAACTCCAAATTACTCGCGATCTTGTACTCTCGTCGAGTACAATCGGTTCGTTTGAAACGCGTCCGGGCTACGTCTTTTTATAGGAGCCACGTCGAACGAAACGAAATGAAATAGCTCGCAACGTTTGTCGGGAAAAAGTCAAAACGGAAAAGAGGCACCGATCGGAACGGCGCGACTAGATCGGCAGAGATCCCGATCGAATCGTAAAATCTCCTACGAGTTGGTCGGTGGTGCTTCCTATCGGTTCCTTCGGCGTCGGGGCCTTTTTCTCGTTCGCGAAGCCGTCGCGATTCTGTCGGCATGCGTAAGCGCATCGGGAATGTTAAATCTATGCAATAATCTATTCCCGTACAGAGGGCACGTAGGCGAGGGGTTGCGTCGAAGCTAATGCGCATTGACGTAGAGGAGAAGTCTACGTCGAAAGCTCGCACAAGCGGCTAATCCATGCAAATGAGCACACGCATGCCTGACGGACTCGTGCGGTAGCCGGTCAAAGGACCTTCCCTAGGTACCTCACCCTTTCGCGATGCTTACGGCAGGCACGCGCGAGCGAACATCCGTGCTCGCTCGTGCACGCCTACACGCACGCGTATGCGTTTACTTACAAGCGCCGAACTCAAAATCGTATTACTCGTCGTCGTCGTCGTAGTATTTTGCTCGGAGAAGTACACTACCCGAGCAAGTATACGTCGAGATCATAAATCTCCTTGGCATCGATAGTCAAACTTTTCGACGACGTCGCTCGTTTCTCCTCGCGGCACAGAAATCCCTCTTGCTTTTATTACCGGTATTAGTTTTATCTTTTTTCTCTTGGCGTTAAAGAAAAATATTATGCTTAAAAAATATGCAAGTTTGGGAAGCACACCGGAAAGTTTTTAAGGAGAGATCCACTCGGAGTAGATATTCGGCGTTATTTATTTCCCTCTCTCTCTCCCTCCCCCCTCGCTCTCTCATTCAATTCCGCTTTAGAACGATCCTCCGCAGTTATATCTCACCGACTTGAATACACTCTATACGCGTCTATGTACAGGTATATACAATGTCCACAAAAGGATCATACATATTCAGAGCAACGTTACATTTATTAACAACGATGGTGAAAAGGACGAAACTAAATTTACGGTCGAGATCGTGGCGACGTCGACGTCGTTAAAATTCTTCCTCCTGCGAACTTTTTATTCGCAAGACTTTACGGACGTTCGATCGTTAACTTCTGACCACGTTTCAACATTCTTTCGAGACCGTCATCGCTTTATTATAATCGAATACGACATCGTAAATCTACTGAGGAGGGAAAGTTCGATGTAATCGAAATAATAGGATCGACTTTGCGATTCCACCTCGTACTCGATAATCTCCTTCGTTTCGCAAACCCGATACGATCGATCGAAAAGCATTCGGTCATTTTCTCGACTCTTCTCCATTTTGGAAAATACCCAAGTATCGAATTTTCGAGTTTCTACGAAACTAATCCACGCCGCTGGATGGACTTGTATAGACCCGGACGGACGCGCGCGCATAAGCGTACGTATCCAGAGCTATACTCCGAGGAAGGGTAACGAGGGAAAGCTTTTTAGCAGCGGTGTTTTCGCAGGAGAGTAATTATTTCATGGTCTTTCATGGAACATCCGACTGACCGATACGCGTTCGATAGGCGATGTTGCGCGTGACCGAACAGAGGGCCGTGCGTATTCGCGAGTGTTTACAAAGTCGGGGAAACGTCCAAGCTCTTTCGTTCGTTCGAAAGCGAAGTTAAGGAAAAGGAAAATGGAGGAGCAAGGAAAATAGAGGAAAGTCGACGACGAAGAAGAAAAATCGGAAGGGGTGGGAGAACGAGGGGAAAGAAAGGGAGCGGGAAGGAGTCGACGGGTTCCGACGAACGAAACGAAGAGAGCCGTTTGCCCCGTAGGTGGTATACTCGAGGCCAATAATTCTTTTAAAAGTTTCGCGATATCGGAAAAGCGAGGGGAGCCGGCCGTCCGAGTCGATGACAAAAGCCTCGAGGTTCGAACAACGAGAAGCCTCGAGGCCGAACGGCGATCGAAGAATCAAAGTTTTCTTCTAAACCAAACGGAAACGGAAATCCGATTGATACTCATCGGTATTTGTAGACCGACGTTTCAACGTTTGCTTCACTCTATCGACGAAAGCACTCGTAATTGAATCTACCGAAGGGATTTCCTTGCGAATCCGTGCTTGCGAAAGAGGAGTAGATTCGGTGAAAAAGATCGATCGCGGCGCGGGACGGCCCGCTTCGCTGATCTCGTATAACGCGTCGTGCGTCTTGCGTCTTGGGCGAAGAGAGGAGTAACGTGGGACAGGTAGCGACATTGGAGGAAATAAATGCGAACGCGCAAGATGATCTCGTTTCGATCGTCATTTCGATCTCCTTTTTCTTATCCTCGCTCGCGGCTCGCGGCTATTCTCTCGTGCGATCGATCCAGGCGACGCGACTCCCTCCGTCGCTTCGGTGAGCCCCGTTTTTGGGAAAGTAAACGAGCCCGGTCGAACCCGTAAACCGGTCTCGGGGCCAGTCCCCATTACCGTTGGACGTCACGTATCGAGCTACAAGTTGTTTCCACCTAACGCCCGTTCTCCTTCCTTTCGTTTCCACCCGAGAACGATCGTGGTTTGTAGAAGGAACCGATAAGGACGGTCTCGTGTAATTTCCTCCGGCGCCTTGCCCGATGCTCTCGACCTCGATAATCGATAGCCGATGGAAAAAGTATCGCCCCTCGCGTTCTCTCGATAGCGTCAACGTTCTCGCTATCTTTGATCGAAGCTCCTCGTAAATTGATCTCTTTTACTGAGTCCAAGTTGCGTAAAGAGAGAGAAAGAGAGTTTTCTTTCGACGGATTTGATCGTACGAGGGGAAAGGAGAAACGCTTGGCAAAAGCGGTAGGCGGCCTGAAATGGGGGGGAGAGAGAGAGAGGCGAAAGAGAAAAGTCGAGATCGCGAGAGCCGGTATATTACGTTTGCACGAAGTTACTCCGCCGTTGGAGTTTACTCACTGTGGTACCGGTTAATGGTACTCTGCAATTTAGCGTAGCGCCGACGTTGAAAACTCGAAAATTGTTTAGAACGTCTGCCGGGGTTAGCGGTCCGGTGGCAGTTGCGCGAACGCGACGACGACGATGTCCACTCGCTGCCGCTCTTCTCGCTGATTAACCCGTCCAATTCGAGTGGACAATTTTATTCGAGTTTTCGCCTCTCCTAGCCGAATACACAGTCGCGTTCGAGCCTTCCGCCGTGACCGACACCGAGCACTACGAGAGATCCCCCGGTGCTCCTTGTCCACCTCCGCGCTTACTCCCTTCGCGGGGAACGTTATAGAAGCGTGAATTTACAATGCAAATTCTTCGTTTAAATAAACATTGACCGAGCGGATCGAGGCTGAAACACCAGAGCGATGCTTGAACGTCGTGCTCCTATCGTCGCTCCGCGCCGTCCCGCCGAGTAGAAAGGATATTTTTATATGCCCCGGGGAAACGCATCGAGAAATTTTACGCCTCGGCGACGACCGACGAATCTCTATAATGCATATTCAACCACCCAACACGTTCGCCTATGGAATCTCTTTAGGTTCGATTCTCGCGCGCGGAGAGTTCTTTTTCTACTTTCGTCTATATCGTTCTCCTTTCTATTTTCTCGTTTCGTCGAATCGAATCACTTTCGTCTATTCCTTCGTCCGTCGAATCAAAGTACCAACGACGCTTCCACCTTTCTTTCTCGTGCTCTTTGCATTTTCTATTACCGTTTTCTCGCAAAGAGAAACAAATATACCTCGTCCTTTTCTCTTTGTATCCGCGAACTGTGCTGCGCAAAGTGGATGCTATTAAGGAAGGAAAATTTATTTTCGGACTGCAACGAGCGCGTCGGGTACCGCCTCCGTCGAAACGCGAACGAGTCGTTGCCAAGAGGACGCCGTTGTTAACCGTACGAAAGGAAGAAGAAAAGAAATAATTATCGAAGGGACGGGCACGTTGATGGCTGACTAGCCGAGGTAATCTCGTTACTCCGTAATTGAGAAGGAAGCCGCGTTTTCGAAGACGCACCGAGCTTTGGAATATCGTCGCGTCCGCGTCAATTAAGACGCCTCCCGTCGCGTCGCGCAACGTCGGCCGCCGCTAATAGGATTGCTGCCACGTTTAGACCGAGGCGAAATATTTACCGCGATTATGACAATGCGTCTTGAAAGAGATTAGTGGAGCCCGGGACAAGGACGATCTCGCGTATACCGTTAACGGAGACGGATGTTGAAATTACGCCGTATAATTTTCCAAAGGAAATTTATCCTTGATTTACGATCAAGGTTCGTTCGAATTCGCTTTCCTCTTGCACCTGCGTGCTTATGGAGGAGCGAAAAGAAAAAATCCTAGACGATGATTATAGCGCGTACCTACTCGACGCGGAGGATAGAGAAAAGAGTACGAAGGAACGAACGAAGATAATAAAAGCAAAGGAAGAGGAGTAGAAAGAAGAATTCATTCGTTAGACCTCCGATTTTCGCTATGGAGGTAGTCTAATTACCTTGGAGAAGGTAATTAATGCGCGGGTAAAAAGCTCGGCAATGAAATAACGAGGAGAGCGAGAAAAAGTGAAGGAGAGAAAAATAGGGAAAAGGCAGGGACAGAGGGAAGAGAGAGAGAGAGAGAGAGAGAGAGAGAGATTCGTGCGGTTTTCTCCCGGATTTTTGCCACTGTCACCGCACCGACGTTAACAACGGTATACCCCTAGAAACGTGTAACGACCAGGATGTCTCGTTTGGACGATTCCTCCTGCATTAAGCGCGCTACTACAGGTAACATAGCTCGGCCCCTATTCGACGGCTAAAATATCGTCCCCATAAATCGCTCGGCCGACCGGCCGAGCGGCGATGGTATTATAAAACGTTGCTAAATTAATTTTGATTCTAGCAGAGAAAGTCTTTTCTCTCTCCCCGCCTCTTTCTCTCTGTTACTCGTCGTCGTTGCCATAGTATCTATCTATCTTTATCTCTCCCTCGTTGGTTTCGACACTTGGTACGACGCACGCGCACGGTTATTAATTACCTTCGAGTGGATATTGAAATAGGGATTTACGAGCAACAGGGAGCAATATCGTATCGTTCCTAGTAGATATATACGTGTGTGTATGTACCCGAGGAACGACATCCCGCGTATACAACACACCCGGTGCATATATGTACCTACGTATTCTTCATCTCGCTTTTCTTTTTTCTCTTTTTCCTCTTTTTGCTTTGTTGCATTCTTCTTCTTCTTCATTTTTCAAAACACCCTCGGTGTACACGCGAAACCACTTTAATTCGTCGTTCGATCGTTCCTCTTTTTCCTTCTCGACAAGCTCGCAACGCGTTGTGAATTATGCAACGAATCGCGAACGGGAAACGAGAAGAGAGAGAGAGAGAGAGAGAGAGAAAGGGGGAGAGAGCGAGGAGAAAAGTCGGTATTACCATGTACTCGAGAAGGCGTCCTAGTTGCCAAACGTTGAATATCGACGAGAAACGAATCGTTGAGGATGATTCGATGGAACGTATGCCGAGAAACGATACACCGAATCTCCAAATCTTACCTCGCAATTTTGTTTATCGACCGAATCTCTTGCTCGAATGGAAAATTCTTTTTTTTTCCATTCGACCTTTCTTTTTCTCCTAACTCGAGAGAGAGAGAGAGAAAGGAGAGACGTCTCGATAAAAGGGTCCGCGCGAGCTCGGAGTCGATCTATCCTGCCGCGAGCGAAACGTAAATCGACGGATAGCGGCAGCACTCTCTGATGGAGTCGTCGTAGTTATCAGGAATTTCGAACAGCTCGTCCTTTTACCTTCAAACGTTCGCAACCCGATCGATCGAAATCGTCATAAACTCGTGTCGTTTCGAAGCTTTTGTACCTTCGACGTCAGCGAGGAAAGGGGAGGAGTAAGAAGCCCGAGGGCAAACGATTCTATTCTCCGTCCTATCTCGCATCGATTCTATATTGTGTCGAGGGATGGCACAAATATCGCTGATGGCTTCATTTAAGTACTAAAATATGATATATCCTCGTTCCTGTTTTCTCTCGTAGGTCGATCTTAAGAGAGCAGCTAGGTAGGATGTCTCGCCTGGAAATATCTACCCTTGTTTGGCAAGAAAAAATCTTCCAATCAAAGTGTCTTAACCAATATTTAATTGAACTTTTCTAGTTAGCGATTTTAAGACGACGAATACGCGTTTTAGATTTTTCTTCAAGTTCTTTCAGTTTAACTGGAAAACTTTCTTAGCGTTAACAGATATTCGAGCGATTTCGTTGAATTAACCTTAAAAGCATTTTATACGTATGCCAAAGCGATGTTCCATTTAAGAGAAATTACTTACCGTCGAAATATTAGAAAGAAAAAGGGAAAGATGTCTCGAGCGGAGCGATATTCTCTCGAGAAATCCGACATACGCGAAATTCGGATTAATTCCGCGACGTCTTTGTTTCGACAAGAAGGAGTAATTCGTAAAGGAGATATTCGACGTAAAGAGACAACTGGTTCGTTTCGATGGCCAACTTCCGGCGTTCGCTCTCGATTTATCCGGTCTAATATCGCGAATGAGCGAACGAATTACGTTGTTTAAGCGTCGCACCCTCTCTTCGATTTCATTATTTTGTCCTCTCCTCTCCAACTCTGCTGCCAGCCTTCTCCTCCTCCTCCTCCTCCTCGAAGAGAAATCGACTTCGCGCTCCGACCCACGATTCCACGACGATGGAGATCTCTGTCGCGGCCAATTTCACTCGCGGAGCTCGTAATTCTCTTTTCTCCCAGTTTTATTATCTTCGTAAACCCGTCCACGTCAGGTGCATGTAATTTCTCCGAAATAGGATGTCGAGAAGGCATTACGCGAAAGAGGAGCAACGACTGCCTTCCTACCTTTCCTCCTTTCGATGAAGAATGTCCTAGTGATCGCGATATCGTTCGTGGTAATATAACGGCGATGTCCTTTTTATTACGTCTCTCTCGCGTGGGGACCGAGCGAGGGAAAAAATCGCTAGTTTTCGTAGAATCGAAAGGACGATTCCGTAACGAGAGAAAGAGAGGACGGAGCCGCCGTGTGTCGTTCTTAAGGCAATTTCCTGTTGACGACGATCGGACCGATTCGACTCGCTAAGAGGAAATCGTTACGCACGAGCCCTCTCGTTCCATTCGAGACGGTTTACCGTCGGCGTTACGACAGGAAATAATTCCAGATTGAAATTGACAAAGCAATTTCGGCTGGCCCGGATGGCCGTTTCGCGGAGGACCGGCCGTTCTCCCGAAGATGACCGAACGGGGATTCGTTATCGGTCGTTACAAACCGTGATACCCAAGTACTACTCGCCGCGTCCAACGAACGGATATATTCCAACCGATGCTTCCAACGGATATCCGTCTACGTCGTTGAGTTTCGTCTCCGTTAGATAGGACGGATAAAAGGATAAAATGAGTACAATACGAATGTAACGTACCTACGAAAACGAGCGCGAGTACTTTACTTCGAAGGTACGACTTCGAGACATCGCTAGACTCGATAATAAACGATCCGAGTCTCTTCCTCTCGAACTATTATATCGGGCACGTTGAAAGAATCTTTCCTTTGAAATCGTGCCCTCCTTCTCCGTCTCGAGTTTTTAAGTCTTCGACTCGAAATGTGCCGCCCACGCGCTCTGTCCCACATAACTACGATAGGAATCGGTGTTTTACCGACGACGTTTTAATAGATTTTCTCTTTGAAAAGGTAGTCGATGGGACGAGAGATGCATTGTTACCAAGTGGCACACGCGCACGAGGACTCGCTCGTAGAAGAAACCCCAAGAGGGATGCAAGGTGAAGATGAAGGACCGTGGGGCTCGAGAAAGAGAGAGAGAGGGAGAAGGAGAACGAGCGAGGGTGGACCTTTCGAAAGAGGTTGCGATATCTCGGCCGGCTTCGAGTGCCATCGAGTTTGCGCGTCTCTCGCCAAAAGATGATACGACACGGCGGAGCTCGACCGGTTTTTTAATAATCTCTTTCGTCGTCCCATCGATTGTATGTGACCAAACGAGAGAGAATTTGTTCGATCGAAAACGAGACACAAGTTTCGCGGGTATCGTCGTAGATCTTAAGTCTCGAACGATCGAGAACGAGAAGAATACTCTTAATACCGAATTCTCCGAAAAGCTCTCCGAGTCGTTCGCTCATCTGCGACCGTCATACGCCGTACCGCGTTCTCTCGTAATTCGATCGTTCTTACGATAGTCTCTCTTTTCGTGCGTGGTCTTTCCTCCCAACCGCACGCGATATTCGATAGGACACACTGATTCTAGTCGCAAAAACGAACTTTTTCCAAGCTCTTGCGTTCGTTCGCTCTTCTTCCGTTCCAGGAATCGCGTCGAACAATCATCTCTTATCTCTCGCGGACATACTCTTTACGTTACAGGGTCGTACGAAAGATCCTTTTTTAAATTTACAAATCGTTGACTTACCGCAAACGGCCGACTCGTCGGACAATCTCGTTTACGTACCTGGAACAAAGAAAAGCGATACCTTTTTTTAATACAACGATGAATGGTCTCAAAATTGGAATGAGAATGAAGATGAAATTTTCATAGTACGTAATTGTAAGCCACGCGTTTGAATTATCAAGCATCGACCATCGCGTTTTACCGATGTCGCGCGACAATGGATCGCTGATTGACAATGGTACTCGGTAATCGAGTTTCCACCGAACTAGAAGGAGAAAAAAGTGAAAAATTATTATTTTGCGCGCGGCGAACGTCGCGTGGTAATAGGGTACGAGATTAATAACGCCAGTGATATCAGTTTATCGACTAGATAAAATAAAAAAAGTTGGAGCAAAGGAAACACGCTCGACGGAGGATCAATCGCGTTTATATAGAAATTTTATCGGTGAAAAGTCAATCGCGATGGAAAAGGAAGAAGAATATTGCATATATCCTTTCGAAATGAAAATTACGTGACGACGAATTAAACGGATGAAGAGATAAAACGCGAATTATAATATAAACTTTGAAGGCTTCGGAGTTAAGCCCGTAACCCAACCAAGCAGGTAGACGTAGGAAAGTCGTGCGATCGATCTGGATCGTCGCGTTTGCCATTTTATCGATTCCATCCGACGAGAGGACAGGTTCGAGGCCGCAAACTCGACTCGGATTACTCGGTTCGAGAGCGCGAACACGCCGCGAGGAGCGTTTCGACGAGCGCGAACGCATCTCGTTGACCTCTGTCGTTGTTTAATGCTCGTTGGATCTCGTTGCAATAATAACGCGTCTACGGGTTCGCTAACCCAAAGACTCGGCTTGTAATTCTAGTATCCAGCAGGCAGCCGAGTGAGAGGGAGAGAGAGAGAGAGAGAGAGAGAGCCGAGCGAAAGACGCGTTAAAGCTGAACCAACATCTCGGAAACTATGTCGCAGTTCCCGTCGATTAAAACCAACCTTCTCGCTCGTTGTTATCTCTATCATCGCGAACGTCATCGGGAGGAGTATCGACCAACGTCGTTCGTGTCACGATCACGAACCAAGAGAAGATACCGTTCGAACGATCCGAGCGCGCATAGCTGGTCAGAAATTTCATTGTACCGGAGCCATTTTCCTTAATGAAAGTGATGCCGTCGAACGAGCGTGAACTTTGGTGGCGTCGTTAATGACGTTCCTCGGAGGCATCCGCCGATTTCAGGCCAAATAACGAAGCTTTCGCCTCTCTTGCCGTGACGTAAGATAGAAGATAGGAGAGAGAGAGAGAGAGAGAGAAGCTCTCTCGGCGAGCGAATCCTGAAATATGCAACGAACTATCATAGTCGTATACCACCCCACGGCTCGAATCCCGTCACTCCTCCATCTCCGTACCTCCGTATCTCCGTCTCTGTCTCTCCTTGGTTCTCGTAGCGTCCACTCGAGCAGCGCAACTGTCGCTACGACGACGTATCACGCGCTGCCACGGAAACGACGCATCGTCGTATACGTGCGTTTCCACGTAAGCGTCTACGAAGACGACGGTTTTTACCTGTCGCGACTCCTCGATCGGCCACCCAACGAAATCAGCCGGTGGAGGGTCGTGCGGTGCTCCCAAGGAACACTCTCTTACGAAACTCCAAGCGTAATACTTTTAGTGCTGTCGGCTAAAAAAATAACGTCTTTTCTTCGGACGTGAAACCCCGCAAGAAAAGGTGTCTATGGTGGAAACGTAAAAGCGAGAAAAACTGAGAAAAGCAGTAGCGAGCGACTTTTGAGCTCGAAGCCCCGTCCAATTCGACGCTTTGACTCGTTATATTTTTGACACGAAAAACGTCGTCGTCTTGATGGGCTGAATTACAAGCGCGCGTTTGCGAGACGCTCCCGCGGTTCGGGTAATTGCGAATTTCTGCGCGAGTCGGTCTTTGTCCTGTGAAAGAAGAACTTAATTAGAGCATTTCGTTCGAGGGACGACGTCTATGTACGTCTAACGTCTATGTACACCTATGTAAGCGTACATACGCAGGCGTATTTCGCGTTCGCGTTCACTGGCCGAAAAGCTCCGAGATCGATGAAAATTTTCGCCGAATCGCTCGGAGCGATTAAAATTTACGAAACTCTCTTCGTCGATGCCGAGAGTCGTCTTCCGGTTTACCACGACCTCTGATTTTTATCCGTATATTAATCGCATCTTTCTTACGATTTGGCGCTGTCGAAAACGTCAAAAACGTTTCGTTTTTGGCGCACGAAATTTATTAAAACGAAGAGAGAATTCTTTGAAAGAAAAAAGGTACTCGCGCTCGCGCAGAAAGGGCGACGTCGAGAACAGACAGAAAGTTACTTTTCCCGTTCGCTCGATCGATAGGAAAATATTATAAAGGCTACGGTGAAAAACGAGGCAAGAAACGTAGGAGGAGGTTTTGTGAAATTGCTCGAGCGTGTGTCCCCCGTGCGAATCTACATTCGATATTGCTAGCAGACACGACGACCCGTAAAAATGCGATAAAAATCTTTCTCGTGGTTTCGTTTCGTAGAAGGAGGCAACTTTTCTCTCTCCCTCTCTCTTCCACTAATAAGATCGGACGCATTTGCAAGAACGCGCTAGCTTTGTTCTCGACGACCATGGCCGACGTCGCGTCGGGGTAACGTTATTGTCGACGTTCTCGAGTCGAGTGGGAATCGCCTAATGGCCGGAGCTAGAGAAGTAGGAAGGGACAGGAAAGAAAGAAGGAGAAGGAAAGAGGAGGAGGAAAGAGGAAAGAAGGAGAAAATAGGAGGATAGGGCAAGAATGTCCTGTCCTTGCCACCCTCGCCACGAGATTGCTTCCAGTCGGAGAACGAGATAGGTGGATGGGCACTTAAGACGAGCAAACCGTCGTTTCGAAGGTTCGCGCGAGCTCTTCCGTTAGCCCGCGGCTGATAAAAACTCGTATGTGCTTTTTGGATACGAGCGACGTGTCGAGGAAATGGCGAAAGCTGCTTTCCTGACGCACTCGAGAGAAGTACGGACGGTAACGAAATGGAACCGTACTTTGGCTCTGCGAATTAAAATCGAAGACGTTTCGATCGTTGTCGATATAACGACGATCGTAATGAGACGGCTCGAGAACTTGACTCGACGTCAAGGTGTTTCCAAGAAAATAGAAAATGGACTGTCGATCGAAACGCGTTCCTTTGTCATATCTCTGGCTCTTCGTATCGACGGGGTCGAGCGTCACCGATAAATTTCCAAGGAATTTACGAAACGTACGTTAAAATTCTTACATACGTATCTTTTGCGACGATCGACTTATCCATTTCGTTCTCTTATTATTGTTATTATTATTATCATCGTTCTCTTTTTTATTCTCACAGGAAATAAGCCTACCAGGATCTTCGTTCCTCCTCGGTGCATCCGTCGTCGATAATTCTAATCGCGTCGAGCAGCGTGATTGTAATAGAAAAAAAAAAAAAATAATAATATTAATAATGAAAAAAGAAGGAAAGTATAAAATTGCACTCGTCGACGATCCAGAGGTACAGCCGCGAACGCGTATACGTAAACGCTCCGGCGTGTCCCCGCCATTACCGTGCGACAAAGCCCCGCTAGCGCTCGGCCCACCGACGACGCGACGGGAACGTAGCCTCCGGTGGCGAGCGCTCGGACAATGTTTGCTCGTTTAAAAGGCCGATTCTGGTTGGCGCTATAATCAAATTTGTGCACGGAGAAGATATCACAGCGTTCGGTTTCGATTCGAAAGACGCGACTAGGGTTCCAACGAAACGAGGGTGCATGTTTTTTCTCTATATCTTTCGATTGCAAGTTACACCTCGAGCAAACACAAAAATCTTTTCGATTCGATTACGGAATTTGTACTCGAGCGACGGTACAAAGACGAAAGTTGAGTTTACCAAGTTCGAAATCCTTCGCGCGCTCTCTCTCTCTCTCTCGCTCGCTCACGGTCCATTATAAAACAAAGCATCCAACGGTATGGACGATCACGACTCCGTCGAAAGATCTTGCGTCTTGTTATCAACGTCCTCTAGGAGTCGCAGTCTCCCGTTGCATATTAATAACTACGACCAGACTTAACTCTCTAGTCGATAACTCGAACGCGTGCTATGATCGAAGACAGAAGGAGAAAAGAAGAAGAAAGAAAAGAAATCGTAAAGAACGATTTGGACGATCGGACAGTCGCGAAAATTTCGTAGCAACGCGGAAGAAACTGTGCTGCCACCAGCAGCACCAGCAGTAGCGACGGCAGCGGCAGCTCGATATTGGAATCGAGCGAACGAGTAATTCCCAGCTCGTCGAATTCAGGACGATTCTATTACCGAACTAATGACGACAACGCTGCTCGATATCGACCAAGTTCGCGTTCTTCCTACTTACGCGTGAATCTATAGAAAACGCTGCGAAGGACGCTTTTCCTTATCGTTTCTTCTCTTCGAGATCACATAGCGCGAAGCTCGATGCTAATTGTAAGTGATATCGTCTCTCGAGAATTTCCGAGCAAATTTAAGGAAGACCGAGGAGAAGGAGGAGCGAACTCGGCGCGAAACTTTCGCGAGCGCGATAATCTCGCGAGAGATATTTCGATCCCATTTACGTCGAATTAATATTACGATTCTTTAGAAAAGTCTCCTCCAAGTCATCGAAAGTTTAATCGAACGCGCAAAAACGTTCTCTCTTTTTGTTAAAAATTCTATATTTATCATCCCCTTTGATACCACTACTGCCGTTTTGTTTCTACTTTGACGAATGCCCGAGTTCGTAACGAAATAAAGCGATCGCACGGACTCGCTGGAAGATAAGTCGAGTAGATTTCGAAAAATAGGCGACGAAGAGGTTCGTTCGTTGCACTCGTTTCTCTCTTTCCATCGTCTTTCGCGCGGATGAAACGAAATCGATGGAAATAATGAAAACGCGATGGAAACGAGGTAACGTCGAGTAGGTAGGTGTAGACGACGCTTTTTCTTTCTATTTCTCTTTGTCTCTTTTTCTCTCGTTCTCCGTGTCTTCCGTCGCAGCCACAAAACCGATACCGAAGAAATGGTACGGACGAGTTCGGGTTCGAGGAAGAGGAAACTAGGGCACACGCAACTTCTCGATTACTTGGATTTTTAAGGCCTCGGCTTGTTCACGCGTGCACGTCGAACGTAGAAAGAGAGGGAGAGAGAGAGAGAAGAAAGAGGGAGGGAAAAGCGTACGTGAAAAAAAGAAAGAAAGGAAAGCAGAAAGAAGAGAATTCATTCTAGTTCTCCCTCTCTCTCCCTCTCCCCCTACTTCAAGCCTTTCATCGTCTCCATTTCTCTAGTTCCCAGGGCATCCCTCTTTCGCCGGAAAGCTTTCCTGGCGGCGGTACTCGAATGTCGTTGACTTTGATCGATCGTTCGCATTGTATTAATTAGGAGGAAAGCTGCCGACGAGTGGCAAAGCGTCGAGCCGACGCGACGTCCTCGTCGTCGTACCTCGTCGTCTAAAGCGGAAAGCTTCGTTTTCCTTTCGTCGTCGTCCGTCGTCCGGAGCGCGTACACGCTCTCTCTCTCTCTCTCTTTCCCTTTTTTCTTTTTATCTTCGTGGAGCTTTTCTAACGAAAGAAGACGCACTTAACCTGGTTAACCAATTCGCTCAATGGAAGAGTCGCTTTATACGAACATGCTCGCGCACGCGTCGGAGAGTCCGCATCTTGTACGTCCACGGAATTGGACCGTTGCCGAGAGCAGGCAGAAACGTTGCGAGGAAACGTTGGAGATTTTTCTTTCTCGGGTGCTCGGTACAAAAGCCCGACTGTAATCGAAGGACTTTGGCCGGGCTCCGTTCGGATCTCGCTCGAGAATCGTCCGCGGTTTCGTTTCAAAGCTACTCGACTTTGCTCGATATAATTTACAGATCGAATATATCGGATATATCGAATACAGAGTATAAACGGATCAACTTAATTATCGCGATCTGGAAATCCACGCTACCACGAGCAAAGGAATTAAAATCGAAGATGGATCGAATGGCGATTGCGAGAGGAGGATCCAACGGTTGTTTTCTCTTTCCTTTTAATGGTCCTCTCGCAGTTTCGTATCGATAAAAATCGGAAAACGTGCGTCTCGCCTAAAAAGCTTCCGCCGAGACTCTCTTACGATTCCGAGGTCGTTGTCGCGAACCATTCGTCATACTTTTTGGCCGGGAACCAATTCTAGCCGATAAGAAGGCACTTAGTTCGAACACGAGGAATCAATTTGCACCTACCCGGTTGGTAGTTTCCTCGAAATGCACCGACAAGGTCCTCGTCATTTCGAGACGAAAAGCACGAAGAGATTTCGCCGAGGATTTCCGTTTCCTCTCCGCCGAGACGTCCTCCGAGATCCCTCGAAGCTTCCTCTCTCGAGTCCTCTTTCCAGGACCTTTTTCGTGGTACGAATCGCCCCTCGTAAAAACGGTCCTCGCGTTGCCGAAGAATAACTTTTCACCGGAAGTATGGAGCCGGACGCTGATTTTTCATCGAAGGGAACCTTCGAGAAAATAATTCCAACTAATCGTACCGTTTCATTTCGCGCTCGTCTAACCATTTTTCTGGATGTCGCGCGAAAGAGAAAAATAATAGTACGACGAAACGATGATTGTACCACGATCACGCGGCGGCGGCGGCGGCGGCGGCGGCGGCGGCGGCGGCGACGACGACCGTTCCTTCTCGCGCGCGTGCCACGCGCTGAATCATAGCGACGCTTGGTATTAAACCCCGAGGCTCGAACCAATGGTTTAGAAAGCGGACGAGATGATACGCCCGGATAGCTACGCATTATTGTACCACGGAACACGCATTAATAAAAACGAAGTGTAGTGTGTACGCGCGGATCCTAGCTGGCGCAGCCGTTAATAAATTAAAGTGCTGTTAGCGGATACAGGAGAGCGTTTATCTATTATGTCGCCGTTCCATCCAGAAAGTGTCTACATATTTATAAAAGCTCGTCGACCGTGTCGCTCGAGTGTTATCGATATTTATGACATTGTTATTAATGTTAACGACAAGCCTACTATTCGTTGTTTCTGCGATAACGAAGGGAAAAAAGACCGTCGTCGCGGCACCTAATTTCACTATGTCGAGCACAATTGTTTTTCCTCCTAACAAATTCGAACGGAACGTAAAATATACGTGCTGCCTGCCGTTTCCATTTTTTAGCGTTAATTAACGGTATCCGAGAGAATGGATCGACCGAAAGAAAGAAAAGTAACCGGGTGGAAGGGAGAACACACTTTTTTCGCTCCCTTCTTCTTTTTTCTTATTTTTTCGAGATGACAAGCGAGCGGGAAGTAAATATTATCTCGCAGGGCTGAAAACGATATACCACTTTGCACGATTCGAGGTTTGCTTTCTCCTTCTCTATGATATTTTACTCGTAGAAAACAAGCAAAACAGAGAAGGAATGGTAAAGAAGCTTGTGCGCGGTAAGAACGTCGGCGAAGGAAAAGACGAATCTTACGACTTTACGATCTGCTGTGTGTAACGGAGAAAGAACGAACGAAAGAATGGGAGATGGAGAGATGGAGAGAGAGAGAGAGAGAGATGAGGGGAGGAGTACGAATATTGTCAGACGCGCGCGAACACGGACAATAGCGCAAACTATCGGCGTCCTCTGTCCTAGAAAACGCTATTATATCGGATGGAGCCCGCAGGCTACGATACGCCAGGAGAAAGGGATTTTTGTAAGCTCGAATACCCTTTCTTCCTCGTGACTCTATCTCTCTCTCGTTTTCCATCCCCTATCCTTTTCACAGGTCCTTCTTCTCACGAACGACGCCGTCCCTCTCGTTAAGATAAACGTAGCAAATTTGCCAAATTTCCGTGAGCTAGTTCGATAATGGTCGACGGGAAAGCTGGCCGTTTTCCTCTCTCTTTCTCGTTTCAGTTTTCTCGAGAAATCCATTTAAGACCAACGTCCTATATTTGGTGAAACGAACGAAAGAAAATTCGAGTTCCGTTTGTCTTGTCATGCGTTCGCGGCCAACTCGGAGCAGAGCCGGCGTTGAATATCCGCAGCATATGGCCGCCACGAATCTTTGCGAGGAAACTTGCAGCGAGTTAGTACCGCTTTGTTGGCTGCTCTCTTCGATCCAACCTTCTAGACTTCCCGTTTCCGTTTCTACGAACGCACCGAACCGTCAACGAGATCTCACCCCCTCTCTCTTACTTTCCGAACTCTTTCTTCTCGCGTATCTTCTGTCGTTCGACGACCCGAGAAAGACGACATGGTCGACGAGTAAACGATTCCGATGATACGATTTATTTCGATTTCACAAATTTCTAACTTTTAAAGAGAGATTGAGAAGCAAACGAAGTAAGTACGTAGAGTAATTTCGTCCCTTCGACCAGAATCCCATTTCTCGTAGTTGCATCATCCATCACGCGAGACACCGCGTTATCAAAGATCTTTCCTCGACTTATCTCGCGGCTCATCTCGAAAGCGCACGTAGGAGGGACCAAGACACAGAGAGAGAGAGAGAGAGAGAGAGAGAGAGAGAGAGAGAGAGAGAGAGAGAGAGAGAGAGAGAGAGAGAGAGAGAGAGCGACAGAGCGAGAGGAAGCTTGCGATATTCACGAAAGCTCGATTGCGTCGGTATTATAGGCTTTTCCTATTCACGCTCAGCCAAAATGGTGGTACTGCTTGTTAGAACGGGAGTTGTTGGAGTTTCGAAGGGGTGTAAATGACGAATTAGCACTGCTTTTGAGATTACTTAACTCCGAAAGCAGAGGACAGAGAGAGAGAGAGAGAGAGAGAGACGTCGAAATGGGACGCGCACGTAAAAACGACTGAAATTGCTCTCAAATGGATTTACTCTGGAAAGTCGCAGAGACTGACAATGAGAAAAGGGGTTGAGAGAGTAAGAAAGCGAGAGCCGATCTCTCGAGCCGCCGCTACCACTCGACGACGACGACCATTCTAGCGTGAACGAACCTGGCCTGTGCCGAGACGACGAATGTACTTAACGAAAATCTAAATAAACACCGACGAATTCATCGCGAAGGAAAGACTGCTCCCTCTCCTCGAAGCAAAGCGACAAAATTTATACGTTACTTCCTCGCGCGAGCCAGTGAGAGAGAGAGAGAGAGAGAGAAATAAATACAAACGTTTCGGTTAACTTCGGTAAAAGTCACACGGATGCGCGGAAAATGTCCATTAACTACATTTTAAAATCGGCCTTCGGCGCTCGCTCGGAATAAAGTTACTTCTCCCGTTGCATAAGCTATGAACTCGGCGGTAGGGCTTTAAGAAATAAGAAGTGATTATCTTATATTCAATTCCGCGTTCGTGAGAGAACTCGAAAAGAAATCCGAAAACCGTGGCAAAACTCGCTCAGAGTTATACGAGGCCGGATTATCATCTTTCGGACGAAAGTTTTCTTCCTGCGAAAACTTTGAGCGACTAATCGAGGTATAGATCGCGATTATACGTCCTTCTCGTACCAACGTCTTCGATACTTTCTACGATTTAGTCGACGTCGATGAGGAAAATTTAACGACCGACTAGTCGTAGCCGTAAAAAGAAAAAAAGAAGCAAACGAGCGATCGTCGGTTTTCTTTTCTCGTTTTTCTTTTTTTTTTGAAGTTTCTTCCTTTCCCCTGAAAAACGATCACGGTTTGTTCCTTTTGCCCTTTTCGTTGCCACGCGCGAGCTCGTCCTTGACGCGACGGCCTTTAAAGGCGTGTTCGGCCGAGGGTCGAGCTCTCGAAGCATTTCGCAGGGAAAATCGCGAAATGTCGCGACACTTTCACAATTCGTCGGAACCAGATAGATAGATAGAGAGAGAGAGAGAGAGAGAGAGAGAGAGAGAGAGAGAGAGACCGAATATGGCGTTCCGAGCAGGAAACGAGCGGCTTCCATTAGACTTATTGGAGGGACTAATTCCGCAGCAGACTTAGCGGTCTCCATTCCTGTCCCGGATTGCTCGGTATATGTATTCCGAGTGACCGAGTGCAAGCGCGGATGAATGCAAAACGCTTTAACCGGTATCATCCTGCAGCATCCCTAGAGAGAGAGATATGGGTCTGCCCATCTGGATAACGAGTGCTTCCTGTTTTGCCCTCATCCATCCAGGCACTAATGATGCTCCGCCCTCCCAACAGCTTCCATCTCTCTCTCTCTCTTTCTCTCTTTTTTCTCTTTCACTCGGAGCGTACGCTCGCGGTAACCGGGCTTCATTTTGCCCCAGAACCGATGAAAAGTTTCTTAATATCCGATGAAAATGGAACCGTTAACCGCGTAGAAAAGTTCACAGTCGAATCGAAGTCGCTCTTTCTCTCGGTGCCTGACCTTTTCCTCGATTATCTCCTTTCCGACCCTCGAGACTCGAGTCTTACGGGCAGGCCGATTCCGATCGGACCAGGGCCAATATCGAAGCTAACGTCGTATTAGATATTTATGTCGTAGCTTCAAAGTATTGCGTGGTTCGACCTTACGAGTACGTGGTACAACGTACTGCGAACGCTACTCACGGCGACAAAGTAATCGAAGAAAATCATTCGTCCTTTCGATCCTCCGAGCGACGATTACCTCGTAATTTTCTGCACGTTGCTTCGTCGACGTCAGTGAAAGAAACTCGAGATAGGGACGAGGAGGAAGGAGCAAGAGTACAAAACCGAGAAATTCGATTTAGAAAAGATGGTTTGCGAACGCTACGATCGTCCCGTAGAAGAAGAAATCGTTTCGCCCGTGCTCGTACCTCGACGATAAGAAAGACGAACGTTCCTGCGGGCCCTCGGAGAGACGTAAAACTGGTACGAGTAGGACGTCTCTTCGTCCGTCGTCTTTCGAGACGAGCGGGAAGGCTCGTCGACGCATAAAAGTAACAACGGCGTAAAACCTTATCGCCGGTGGCCAGACGCTCGCGTCGGCCCACCTTCGGAAACCTGCTCATTGACCCGAATCATTCGTCAACGCGGGTGCCTTTTATTACGACGACGAGTCCTTTACCTCAAACGCGTATCTCTAGCCGCGTATAATATCGAAATGGGTCTCCTCGATCGTACCACGGCAACCGTCCCGACGAACGACGCCTTTCCTTCTTATAGGACCAGAGCAATCTCGGATACCTACTCGAACGAATATCCTTCCATCTTTGTCCTCGAGAAGGATCGATCGAAAGAAATGTTAACGTTCGTATCGAATTAAACGAACGAATCGAGACAGTTCCATTTGGAGATATCGGTTCGAATTAATGAAGACGCGTCAAAATTTCTGGCATAGAGCAAACATTGGCGATTCGGTCGAACGAGCGTCAAATAAATCCGGTCATTCATGGTCGAAGCGATAACCGCATAAATAACAAAATTTTCGCTCCTATTTGAGATTCGAATGCGAATTATCGATGCGGGATCATCAGCGCGGAATCGCTCGAATCGTCGGGTCCATCGTCGTTCGGCATCGCGTAAAATCGTTTACATGGGAATCGTTAGCTACGACGACGCCTCGTCGACGAATTCGACTTATTAACGTTTCTAGAAAAGGTTTTTCCGACAACGGATATCGATCGAATATATGGAATATTCTAAAGAAATAGGAGCGAACGAAAGGAATAGAGACGATGGAACGGCGTCGTCTCGATCGAGCGACCGATACGTTCGAAACGATATTTAGAACGATTCGCGTTCGCGTCAACGTAGAAGGCATCGTCAAGATCGTCGATAAAACGGGTAAGCTCGTACTCGGAGTCGTCGAGTCCCCGAGCGGGCCGAGTGAAAGCCGGTCTTATACGCTTTGCCCGACCCCCTCCTAGACGTTTCTCCTAGATGCTCGATAAACGAGAGAAAAGCTCGGAGTCGTCCGCTCTTCCGCGAAATGTAGGTCAGTTTTCTGAGACGACGTCGTATAGGTAGGCCACTCGAAATAATTTAGTGGCGATCGATGTTACCTGCCTGAAAATAGAGAGAAGACCGGTAGAGCGAGGTATAAGGGGGAGAGAGAGAGAGAGAGAGAAACGGCATTGTTATTTAATCCCACGTCGGACAAACGCGGCCCACAGGGATGCGGTCGGACAGCGCGTCATGACGGCGCGCGTCTTCGAGGCGTTTCCAACCGCTAACCATTTTCCTGCTTTAATCTCGAATTAACGTGCGAGAAAATTGCGAGAAAATTGCAGTAGCGGTCGGCGATGATAGCATCGTCGCAAAGGGTTCCTTTAAAGTAATTACCAACCGAGTTAAGGGAAGCGTTCAACGGCGAACGAAACGCCGCTCGAGATTGAAGAATTGAGACGAATTGCCCTGAGAAGAAGGAAGAAAGGATGGCCCGGTAGGTATCCAAGGATGCCAAGATAATCGCGGAGCCAAACGCCGCTGATCGATTTGTTCTCGCGATCGCGACCACGGTACCACTCGACTCGAGCGAAAAGGAAAAAAAGGGAAAAGTTTTTCCCGAATTAATCGTTCGAACTCGTTCCGTTTTCGTATTATTTACCTTTTTCTCCAAGTCGTTGGGTGCAATAAGAAAATGGCCGTTACGAGCAACGCCACCAGCAACGCCACTAGCCAGGCTAATTTGCAATAAAAGACCCGTTAGGGGAAGTGGCTAGCGAAATAAACGGCGAGCATCGTGGCTAGCCGAAAACGCGATTCCGGCATTGAATATTCATCGGCGTACGTGCGCCACGGGACAGAGCCGCCGCTTATTACGATGCAGTCGTCGTTTTGATTATAACGAACACGCTAACGTCATCATTATCGTCATAACGATGCTCGCGGTGCGACCGGTTTATCGATAATCGCGTCCCTTCTATGTCGTCGTTCCTCTTTCCTCCTACGCTCCGTCCTCGTTGTCTCCATCGATCGGTTTATCGATGCGGCGACGACGACGACGAGTACAAAAACGCATCTTGCGCACGTCGAGCTCTTTGTAGGGTATAAAAAATGAAAAAAAGAAAACAAAGGAAATAAAAAATACAAGAAAGGAGGACGATCGTTCGACTCTCGCTTCGATCGGTACCGCAAACTCCTTCGAATCTTCCGCTGGAAAATTTTTGCGCACCCTGTATAAAAGCCCTTCTCCCCACTTTACTACCCGAATACTATCCCCCACCGTTTGGAGCGTCTCTCCCCACTACCTCGATCGATACGTTTCGTTCGTTCGCCTCTTCCTCTCTCTCTCTCTCTCTCTCTCTCTCTCTCTCTCTCTCTCTTTACGTCGAGAACCTATAACTGTTGCGCCGTAATTTTCGCAGCCGAGAGGGCACGTATACATATGCCAATTAGTGGCAAGGGTCCCTTGCGAACCTTAAACCATCCTAATTATGTAACACCATCGATCCGCTCGTTCGCCTCGCGCTCGAGAAACGAACGGCGTGTCGCGGATTACGACGCAACCTCGATACGCGTACGCTCGCTCGCGTATCGAGCGAGTATCCTTGCTTTTTCGCCTTTCCTTCCTTTGTTGTTAAATATCGAACTGGTATCGGTTAAAATTATTTCAACGAGAAACGCGCAACGAGTATATTTCGTTGTATCGTATCGAAGCGAATGGAGAAACGCAAACAACTAATTCCATTAGCCTCGTAATTTTGACCATTTCGCTTATTATTCGATATCGCCGTACAAGACAAGTATCCGATAAAGCGCGGCAAATAACGAATATATCCACGTTAAAGTAATTGTTCTCTACGAGGCAGAAAAAAGCACGGTCGATGAAGAGAGAGAAAAAAAAAGGGAAAAAAAGGAAAAAGGAAAAAAAAGAGCAAAACAGAGAAAAAAGAAGAAAGAAAAAACAAAACGAAAGAAGAAAACGCGCGCGAGAGAGAGAGAGAGAGAGAGTGAAAAAGGGAGACGAAAAAAAGCGAGCGATAAAGAGCGAAATTCCATTTAAAAGCCTCCGTGCGATTCGACACGCTCGACGAGAAATTTTTGCGCTCTGCTACGAGATGCGCTGGCGCGCGCCGAAAATATATTCCGTCGGAGATCGTCGCCGTGGTCGATATTCGTGTGCATTTTATACGAAGCTACGAGTTTCTTTTCCTTTTTCACAAGCCACGTAAATCCAACGCGTCGTATCTAAACGCCGGCCGAGCGACGTTCGTTACTCTTCGATGGTAACGCCTTTGGTTCTCTTTCGATACGCTCCCAACGCATCCTTTCTTCTCGTTTATCTTCCTCACCTTTTCGATATTAAGCGTACGATCGATCTACAAACGTAGAAACGTACGGGCGAAGAGGATTTCTTTGAAATAGCAAGAGCGAGAGAAATCCAATTTTCCAAGGGAACGTTTATAAACGTTAACACGGGTCCGCGGACTCGTTCGTCGATCGCGGTTCGAAGAGGAGGACGGCGACGGTGGATCGTTTCCTTCTTCGTTTTTCTCCGTTTCTTTGTCAGCGAGCTCGGTGGAGCTCGGTGGATGGGACGCGCCAATACCGCGTCGGGGAAAAAGTACTCAAACTCGCGAGAGCCTCGCGTTTCCAACCCCCCGGAACCCTTTCAGCCCCTGCGACCGTCCGGTAATAAACGCAGCTCATTACCGCGCTCGTTTATGGAACATTCTTTGTTCGGGATAAATATGCCGGTGCGCCCGCGCGCGTTTCACGGTGGCTCTTTGCTTACGTCGCTCTGGCAGGAATCCAGATTGAGCGAGCAAGGTTGTGTCCGACGGAAGCTGTCCTAAGATTTATACAGCTATTATTTCCGTCTAACCGCGACTCCTAGCATTCGTCGTTCGGCTTCGCTTTCTTTGCTCTCTTAACGTCCGGAATTGCCGCGTCTTGGTCGGCTCTGCCGCCGTTGATAACCCTTGAAAGCTCGACGATAATCGTGTAGCAACGAGAAAGAAAATTTGCGTTGCGAGGGATGCGTTTACCCTTGTCCTAGACCGTAGACGTTTCTCGTCCCTCGCGAAAAGTGAACTTTTGCAGGAACTTTTTGATTAACCGTCCTACAGGAAACTAGACCGTGTACATATTTGCACGAGGAATGGGACGACAAAGGGACCGAGCGAGCGAACCGCGGTGCGTCGCGGTTCGAGGTGGAGGCAGAGAGAGAGAGAGAATCGGCAATTCGCGTCCTTGCCGCGTTTACGCTCCCGCGGAAAAGGACGAAATCGCGGTCGGACCGCGACCGACTTATTTCGTAAAATTCCTCGTAAACGTCCGGGAACGGAGGAAGGAGGTAAATCCTTGAAAATAATTTATCTCAGCCGCTTTTGAATAGCATCGAATAAAAATCCTGCGCAGCGACTCGTATCGTTACGCTTCGTAAACCTTCCGGAGCATTAGCGGGGTACTTAACGGGTCCATTCTTTCGAGCAGCCGTCTCGACGAGGTCGTCCGTCGACGCCAAGTCGAAACGAAGTAACTCCTCGTCGGCACGCGACGCGAGGGAACGAAATTCGCAAATTCGTTCGGCGATTGAAGCACGATTACCGACGGAAATGTTTTCCATCGGTTAAAAGCGAGAGCGCGAAAGGAAAAGAACAAAAGGTATTAATCCGCGGCACTCGCGGGAAACGAACCGGCACGCTTCCGCGAGGCTTGTAACCCTGCGCGCCGGAAAGTCGTTCGGGTCCTTCGAGGCACTTGCTACGAATCGCTAACGGCTTCGTTAGGGTGCGATATTTGTAACGTTTTACGAGTTTGGATTTAGTGCGAGTCGCCGGCCTTACGACTACAAAAGCAAACGCGTTTATACGAGTTCGTGTTCGGTTAATGATGGAGCGTTTTATCACCCTCGCGAGTATCCCCTTATAGGAGCGTTCTCCAATCCGTGAAACCGAACGTTGCTCATAAATCCTGGATAGGATATAATAAAGCGAAATGTTCCTTCTCGCCGTATTCCGCGACGACGGATACTTTTCTCTCTTTCTCTCCGAGATAGGCGGCGTACGTGCGCGCGAGTAACCCTGTGAAATCAATAAAAGCATATGATAAAGTCGAGCGCGATCGTAGAAAATAGATACGACGAATGGAGCCATCGAAAGCGATGGGTTCGCGAGGAATATCATTGGCTCGTTTTACCAAATTTACGACGCTCGCGTCGAATTCGTATTAGATCGGATATAACGAATTTGATCGACGCGTCGACTTTACGCCGATCGAAACGTCGCGCGTTAACGAGAATCGAACTGAAATCGCGAGCTTCGAGTCTTTCCGATTAACGAATAGTCGAAACGTCGGCGCGATCGTCGAACGAGAAAATATCGAAGAAACTGATGTCGTCCTTCCGGTTGCTTACGGATCGAACGACGAGTTCATCCAACGACGGCTGCGACGAGCACGAGTCACCGAAACGTTTGCGATCGAATCTCTTATTGTTCCACGCTATAACTCAATGCTACGTCCTGCGATTTCCATGCTGATCGCTTACGACGCGGACCTTTCGTCCGTCTACGGAATCTACGTTGTTAATTATGCGCGTCCAGCCGTTATTTGGAATTACGTCTACCCATTTTCCGCGAAAGGAAAAGAAAAAATTCCTTATAATACCTACAAAAGATACGAAGGGAAGATAGTTTAACCGACGAAAGTTTTCCCTTTTACGTTCGTACGAAGAGATGGGGAAATTAAATAGAAAACTTCCGACGATTTTAATTAAAAGTATAACAAGCGATCGACGGTGCGAGAGAGAGAGAGAGAGAGAGAGAGAGAGAGAACGGGGAAGAGATAATGGTAGCTCTAGCTTATTCGCATACGCGTGGCAAGAATCCAGAGCGATTTCGCCGAGCAGTTCCCCCGAAGCGCACCATGGAATTCTAAGGTTCGCCGTTCGGTGTTCGTCTTCCACTTGATTCACCGTAACGATCGTTCGTGCTTACGTAAACTATTTCTCGGTTGGAACAAAGAGCGAATTCCGATCGACGTTCGACCGCTTTTGCGAGTATTTCGAGACGTAAGAAACGATTTCCCGCTGATATCCATACCTTCGCTCCCCCCCCCCCCCCCTCTCTCTCTCTCTCTCTCGTATTCCTCCCTTTGCTACTTCTCTGGCCTATATAAGTAAGTAAAGCGTATAACCGTATCTTTGAAACATAAATTTCGATCGAACGTACTTAAATTTCGAATTCCAATTCGAAATTTCCGATATTCGACTGCCTGCCTTCCGTCTCGCTCTCTCGACGTCATAAAAATTGCTGGTGGGCACGAATCGGCGAAAAGTCGGTACTAAAATATTCGAACCCTGAAAGTTACAACTCCGACGTTGAGAAAAGAGCCGTCGTCGGTTTGTCGACTCCCGTCGGTGGTACGCGAATCGTTCCGCGCATACAGATTTACGACAAAGAGCGGAATAAGTAAACGCTCGATGGCCATTGCGGGGGGAAAATGCGTGGGAAAACAAAATCGTTTGATTTAACGATGGTACGAAATGAAAAATTGAATAAAAAAAATGGCCCATCCCAGGGAAAATTTAATATACTCGTACCGGAAAGGTGACTTTTATATATCTCGATCGTAAGGGAAGACGCGAGGAAGTACTGGCCGCGCTGGAAGACCGAGGTCCGGACTCTCCCGAGAATTCAGATTACTGATTTACGAGCTTCCGTTACCGGCTAGTACCGATCCCTCGGTTTTCGAGAAGAGGCCAGAGCAGTAGCAGATGCCACGAATGCGCTCCGAGAGAGGTAAATCCTATCAGAAGTACTTAGAGTTTGGCGTTGCCACCCTCTTACTCCGTGCTTCGTCGTCCGTAACTGGCAGAGCGGTTCTACCCTAGTTAACTCCCTCCAGGATCGACTTCTATTTCTCCCTATCGCTCTTGATTGGGATATGACCGAGAATTAACTTGCTCCGATGCGTTCTCCCAACCCTTTTCTACTTCAGCTACGATCGTCGCGAATTCAAACTCCAAACTAGTCCGAGAGATCGACTATTCATTACCGACCATAGATTATCGCCCGTTATTTGCATCGATTCTGCTGAAACTATCGAATACGAGAGACGAGTTGTTTGGAGATGTAGTTTTCCCGTCGTCGTCGTCGTCGTCGTCGTCGTCGTGGTAGTCGAGCACACACGGGCACGAAGAAAAGATGGGAAGACTTGCAGGGCGATAGGAGAATGAGTGCATCGGTCCGCGTCGAGATGCGAGTAAATGGTGCATCGCGTTACTTAGCTTTTACTACGGGATTTATATAAGCGCCGAGCGCTCCCGGCGACAAAAGTTCCGCGCGAGCGTTCAAATTTACGCGGATTATTACGAAGAATAATGCACGCTCGCACCGTGCCCGAGCCAGAGGGCCGAACCATCCTCCCTTTTTCTTTTTCCTCTTTCTCTTTTTGCTTCCGTGTGATAAATGTTGACGGATGTTTCAAAGAATTAAACGTTCGCGAAAAGTTAATCCTGGTCCGGTCGTCGTCGCAGTCCTACCGACGGTCACGAATAAGCGGCGTGTATTGATAAACGTCAAGCGCGATGCAACTCTAATGATCGAACGAATACGCCGATACGATAAAGAAAGTTCCAGTGGAATTTTAATTAATAAAGTGATTCTCTCGGAAGGTAAAGTCGACCCGTACGAAATCGTTTGCCTCCAGTTCGATTTTATCGACGCTCGTTAAAAGTTCGAGCAAACGGACGTATCGCAGTTTTTATTTAGCCGATCGCTTTAAATCCGAAACCGTCCGTTCCTCGTAACACGATAGAAAAATCTGAAATATCGGAGAAACGGGAGTTACGCGTATGGATCCGGACGCGTCGATAGAGGTTGCAAAAAGTACGTCGCGTGGCAGGTGCTAGTGGCAGTCCGTCGCGATGGCAGGGATTTTTCTTCGCGCGTCCGATTCGCGCCTCGACCAAACGACGCTACCACGTCCGGCCGCGACGTTCCAAGTTCCTCCTCGTGTCTTCGCGGAAGAAAGAAATACCTGAATTCGTTCTTACTCCGCAACGCGTTTGTGTTTACGAGTCGTTTGAGTTATTTCGTACCTTCGATCGAGAAACTTCATAAATATACGCTCTTGGTTGCGCGTGTTCGGGACTTTATTAATCGCCAACCAATTAGACTTATAATAAATAACTTATTGAAAATATTCTTGCTTTGATCGCTCGTTCGAAACGAGCTCGCCACCGGTCGATAGGAGTATTTAAAGCACGCAAAGGGGCAATGCGATTTCTCTAATTTCCCGTGGGTACTGTTCGTCGTGCTATTTTACCTATCCGTTTCAAAATCTAAATTACTATCGGAAAGAGTGCATTAATTCGGCTTTAATCAATGGCGATCGTCCGGCTACGTAATAAACTTTCGATCAGCAAAGCTTTTTCCAAGCTATTAGCTCTCTCGTCGACTATCTTGGCCACGTAAATACGTAAATACGTAAATACGTAAATACGTAATATCTGTCTTACGTAAATAAGGCGAGAGGCGAAGGAGGAACATTTTCGTTCCGTCGAAAACATCGGATACGATTAGTAGCGGTTAAGACGAAGAATGGAAATGCGAGCGCGTCGACGATTAATCGAACGACCGACGATTCTGCGGCTTTGCCCGCCGGCTATAGGAGCCACGTGCTGCGGTTTCAAGAGTGTAAAACTTTGCATTTTGGCGGTGAACGCGGTCGATCAATTAGTAACATCGATACGTCATTTTCGGCGAACGAACGAGGAAGCAAGCGCAAGCACCCCGTCCGTACGTTCTACTCGATTCCGAGAGAACGGAGAACGAATAAACGAGCTTTTCTTTTTTCCTTGCAAATCGCTCGAGCTCGAATGAAAACGCGAAAGCAATTTCAATTCTTCGCGAAACGTACAGTCCGAACAACGCGTTGAAAGACCGCTCGTACGCACGTGAAATTCACTAAGATTTGAAAGAACGCAAACGCAAAGATACAATGGCACTTCCATCGAATTTGTTGCGCGATATTAATTACACCTCGAAAGAACTCTTACTGCTATTATACCGTTTCTATTTCTTCTTCGCGGACCTACGGACGAATTCGAGTCAGTCGGGTTAGAAGAAAAAACAAAGTTATTATCGTACGTGTGGTAGGAAAATTGGAACGAAGCAAATAACGTAGGACGGAAAAGGTTGAAACCTCCAAGTCCTGGAGTTACAATAAGTCATTCTGATCTCTCGAACCTAATTAAATCCAACTAGAAACCAACGCGTAATGACTTTAATAATAACGATAGGACGATAAGAAAGGGGGAAATAGAGACGGCTAAGATCACCCGAGGTACTGGACGGGACGTTTCGACGAAAACGATGAAAAATCGTTGGTAATGTCAGAGATCGCGTTAAAATTTGTTGCGAAAGAACGCTTGGGGAAGAATCAAAGTCGGGAAAAGTCCCGATGGGACTCGGTTTTCTCGTAGCTCGGAGAGTTATATCGCTTCGATTGGATGTATCGATAATTTTTCACTACGTTGCGGTCTTGGACGCAGCACGAAGCCAGCTTTTTCCTGCCATTATCTGGAACGCGGAAAAACGATGGAGCAGTGCCATTAACGCTATCGATAACCGTTATTTAAGAGAGAGAGAGAGAGAGAGAGAGACTGGAGAGAGAAAGGATCTTTTGCACGACGCAACGAGACGTTCGCGATGAGAAATGGAAAGAGAGGAAAAAGATAAACGAACGGATTTCGCTATATACCACTTTGCAATGATTTTTTCTTTTTCCTTGGTTATCTCTCTTACAAAAAGACGAGTCACGTTCTAAAACTAACGAAAGGAGTAAGGTGTTTCGAGCAATTTTATCCGAACGATCGTTCGAACGTGCAAAATCGACTTCGTGCTTTCAACTTTGTCGGTAGTTACCGAAAGGTTAATTCCTTGAAAAATTAGACGATTTACATGAAAAACCGTATTTGAACGAAGGAGCGGATAAAAATTAAAAAAAAAACAATAAAGGGAGCAAAAAGCGAAACCATCGAGTCGGGATAAAACGCATAGATACGGCAGACCGCAACAGCGGCTAGAATTAATCACCCTGATAAATAATAATAACCAGCGGCGTTCTCGCACCTAGTTAGTTCGTTATTAATACGCAATTCATATTAAACGTACCCTTTGACCGCGAGCATAACTACGTAAGTGCGGTGAGAACCCCGCTCGCCCCTTCTCTCGCTCTCTCTCTCTCTCTCCCTCTCTCTACCTCGCCCTCCCCTCGACCCGGCACCAGTTCTAATCTTTAGCGCCATAGCCCTTACTGCACTTTGTTTCCTTTATGCACGTTCTTCTCCCGCGCGTGTACGCACGTGTGCGTACATTATGCGCGTCCGTGAAGTCGTTACTCCGCGCTGCTTTCAGACGTGCCTCATAATTAACGCCTAATAATTAATCAACGACTAGCGAGAAAGTTTCCCGAAAGTTTGTCGTTCGCACGAGTTACATACGTACGGTCTCGAGTGTCGTAGGAAACGTCGGATGAACGCAGGCTTATCGTTTTAATAGATCCTCGGTGTAACGGAGGCTCATGGATATCGAAGAGAAAAGAAAAATTAATAAAATAAAGTTCGTAACGCGACTAACTTTGCTTTTCTCTTCGCGTCAATGTCGCATTCGTAAGAGCGAGACCCGATATGATTTACGACCGAGAAGCAAGGAATAAAACGAATCGAATCGATGGAGCGCCGAGAGAACGGTGAGAAAAAGGAAGAAGAAAAAGAGTAAGCGTCAAGAGAGACATCGTCACGATATTTCGCGGCGATCCGACAAAATTTACGACGACGAAGAGCATAGGTACGGGTTGTCGTAGCTTCGAGCCTCGAATGAATTACGTCCTCGTGTCATTCCTGATAATGACGTTATTAACCCATTGACGTTTAATTACGGTTATACGCGCATACGCGCACGTATTCCCGTATAGGTGTGCGTCTTATTAACGACTTACGTCTTATTACATCAAATTTCATTTTCGACGCGAATCGAATGGAATTGAATGAAACGAGGAAAGGGAGGAGAGAAAAGAAGTTCGATGACGAGAGAGGAAAGAAGAGACGTGACGAGCAAACAATGGGCCGGAATCAACGTTCAAACAATTACTATTACTGCAAAGTCGGTGGCAGTGTACTCCGACGTTGTTGATAATAATTCCGCCGGTAGACAATGCCTCGAGCTTGGCACGAGCAAGAAAGATAGACAGGTGGAGTGCGAGAGAGAGAGAGAGAGAGAGAAACAAGCGGTAGAAAGCTTTAGGAGCAGGGTGAAGGCTTCCTAGGAAAGGACCAGGCGAGATAAGCTTTTAATTTTCGCTCGGGAGCAACTTCCCATACCACCGCAGTAGCTACCACCCTCTCTCGACAATGCCTCCAAATTAAAGCACCCTTCGCTTACGCTCGTCCTCGTCGCGAGCGACGCTACGTTTTGCATAATCATTTTACGAGCGGACAAAATCCGCAGGATAGCGCGAGCTCCCTCGTGGAAGACTTTTCCTGCGAATAAGGCTACCTTGGTTAGCGTGGAAGGCGAAAATCCGTGCGACTTGGAGACGATATACCTGGCTCGATCGCTGACGATAACGTTCGAGCGTGCAACGTCGGCGCTTCGAGGATATTTTCATAACCGGATGATGGAGTACCGCGCGTAAGGAGACTGGATCGTCCCTCGATGCCTCTCAACTCCGAAAGTAGAGACAATCGAATAAACTTTACTTTCCAGCCATCTTCGTATTTCCACTTTAGATCTTACTCGACTTTTACTTCGAAATAACGAGGTTTAATGCCGATAGAACAACGGCGATCGCGCGAATTGATCCAGTTGTTAATTTGTACTTGCGATCCGGGGCGAGAAAGAGAGAACGAATACGTTCTCATACGTGCTCGGTCGTACTACGATTCTCTTACGAAATCAAAGAGAAAAGAAAGAGAAAGAGAGAGAGAGAGAGTGTGAGAGAAAGAGATACGAGAGTACGCGGGAAGAAAGAACGAGTTAACAAAGATAAAAGACGCCGGATAGGGAAGCTTTTTATTTTTCACTCGACTCTCGACGACAATGGACTGGAATTAAAGAGAGGCATACCGAGCTTGCGTAATTGTTTTACGAGCGAATAAAATTCATGAAGGTACGGGACTAATACGGGACAGCTATTTTCTTCGAGAACGAAAAGTTTGCGGAAAGAAAACCATTTTTAACGTATTTACATTCGATCCACTCTTTCGTCGAACCGTTACATATCAATTTGGATCGAGTCTTAGCAGGCATTTTATTCATTCGTCCTTATGGATTATCACGCAGTAACGTGACTGATAAAAAGAATGGCCTCGATAACGGTATATCGAGAAGATTTTTTTTTTTTTTTTTTTCAGGAAAAAATTTCTCTCGGCGGTGCTTTGCGTTCGTCTTTTCTTTCGCTTATCCGAACGTCCCAACGCGAGAGTATTACGATGTAATTATCAATTTAATTAAAATGTGCACCAATTATCATAAGACTAAATTGTTTACATACCACGACGGTAGGGTCTAATATACGATGTGGTTTTGTCTAACGGTACGGATATACAATCATAAATCTGCATTCCGTTACAGTCGCACAAATCACGAGCGAGGTAACTTCTGGAGTCTACTGCGTACGTTTTTATGTAAACGGTCAAAATATGTTGGGTTAGTAAAAATAAAGAGAAAAAAAAGAAAAAAAGAACGCGACGAAAATTTATTTTATAATCGATGACTAAAGCCGTCCGCGCGCGGTTATCCTGATCGATCTTTCTCGATTTACGCACGCAGGAAAAACTTTTTTTTCTCCCTGCAAGACGACCGAATATAACTTATCTTTTCGAATAATTAGAGTCTCATTTACTCACTCGATAAATACGTTTGCAGGGAAGAGGAACGACGTTGGATCTCGATTCGAATCGACTAAATTTGAATAAACGAAAGCGCAAGGTTTCCCGGTTGACGGTAACACGGTGAATGATATAGCGTCGTAGCGTAAAAGTTGGAGCTAATGGGACAACGAGAAGAGGTATAGGTTCTGAAGGAAAAGGAGAAGTCTCGGGGTGAAATGTGTTCAAAGTTTGGACGTCGGCACGGCGGCTTTAAGAAGTTGTTTCGAGAGAGAGAGAGAGGGGGGGGGAGGGAGGGATGGAGAGAAAGAGAGGTTTCATTTTCTTTCGCGTCGTCCCATACGGTAGCTTCGCGAGTAAAGCTCACCTGCGGCTAGCTAGCGAGCTAGGAGATCGGTAAAGACCGAATAGCGAGAGAGAGAACTCGCGAATAGCTCTCCGACAACGATGCAACGCGTAAGCTTTTATCAAAAACTTGCTCGCGCGAGAGTTTAACTCGGTGTATATTGGGTTAGTTCTCGAACGTCTTGTCCGAATAAGAGAGACACACGCATAAACTACAAAGTTAGTAGCGGGCCATCTTTCAAAAGCTTTCTCGTATGCGACGACATCCTCGCAAAGAGGAAGCTTCTCCTACATTGCACGAAGGAAGAGACAAGCGCCCGGCCAAGCGACGAAGGAGGAGGAGGAGGATCGTCTTCTATCGATCGCTCGATACCCACAACGCACCGGCTGTTCGAAACAGCGTTCTCTACTCAAGGCGGTCTTTCAATGAGATTCAACGGCCACGATGTTTACGCGAGGAAACAGCAGGCTGTTTCAGAACTACTACACCACCTCGGAGTCTCGATCGTCCTTCTCCTCCTTCCATTCTGCAAGATCAATTCGAACACCGTTTCGTCCTCGTTCTCGTAGCCCTCTCGGCCGTATAGTTTCCTCCCTTTCTAGCGCACTATTATATTTAACTTTTAAGGTAAAACGTTTAACCCCGCATGATCAGCACCACGATCTCTTCTCTGGAAAGATCTCTAAAGAAAAAAAACCGACGAACGAGGTAATAGTTCTTGGATGGTATTAATGGCGAAAGAATATAGAGACCTTAGGCGAATCGTCCGATCGACCATATATTTTTCGCGGAACGCTATTTCCGAGACGCGGCGCGCATCAGCTGGTCACGACTGCTAATTTCCTCTCCGTCCGTTTATTCGTAGACGTTCGTTTATTGAATTCAACGGGAGACTTCCTTCGCAACATCCATACTCTTCGAGCTTCACTGTCTTACTTTCACGGTAGCTATCAACGTTTTCTTTCATCTACATTAAAACGTCGCGAGTCTTTCAATCGACGAACCAGTCTTCTCTTAGCCTTTGTATAAATAAGTCGAATTATTAAGTATCATGTTTCTAGGAGAGTTCATAAATAAATGACCTCGTATCGATCACGTGGAGTTAACTGTGTCAATACTATCTCTTTACTGGATAAAAAATCCGTTTTAATATAACACGAATGACCAACGTCGTCGGATTTTCCAATTCCTTTGCTTCGTTAGATCGTTTTTACTCTTCAAAAAGAAAAAAAAAAAAAGGAAACAAAAAGAAAGATTAAATTCGACGACAAAGAAAAGTGTATGCAACGTCGTTATTTCGTTATGCATGCACGAAGAAAGATATTGGAAACTTTTAATGACTAAAATTGGCTGTTTCGCAATAAATTTTTAACGTAGAAAAGAAGCAACGTGATCGCGAATAATCTTTTCTCACTTGGTTTCAGTTCGATCCCGTGACGATAGAAAGCCGATAGAAATTTTCACAGAATTTCCATCAGCCTGGCAAATATGATTCCGTATTCGATAGCGTAGCACAATCAGCCAGGGCGTGTTGTTTCGAACTAGCCAGCGTCGTTGCTACCCCAAACTTCATCTCCTCTTGGTCATCTGCCTTGCCAATTATGGGAAATCGAACCTTCTAAATTTTCCCGAAACTTGCACGAAAAGTCGAATCAATGTAAACAGTTATCGAGCGAGGGAAATATTTGCGTTGGAATCTCGCACGAGCTTTACGCTTGCATCGTAAATCGAGAACTTGCTCCGATATCGCTGAGACTTTGGATAAAAAAATCGACGGTATCTGGATCGTCGATATCTTTCTTCGGAGAATTAAAAACAATTTATTTCAAAGAATATTAACGTTCTGACTTGCACGGCACCTACGCAACAGTATACGAAAAACAAAATAAATTCTTCGAAATCGATTACGCGGGAACGATAAAAAACTTTTGACTCAATATTGCTACCGCAAAGTATGTCAAAAAGATGGATAGGTAGAGGGAGGGGGGGAGAGAGAGAGAGAGACAAATCGCATAGAGATTCACGAGACACGTCATTTCATTATTCATTCATTGTAACCGCGGGTACACCACGCGCATCCTGACAAAAAACATTTGGGTCTCTTTCTTCTCTCCTCTTTCTGTCTCTCTCTCTCTCTCTTTCTCTGGTTTCCTCCGACCAAAATCTAAATCTGGTTTACATCTGCATTCGAGGTTTGCAGAGCACCACAGTATTTTTTTTTCTCTTGCGGATCGTAAGCCGAGAGCCCTGTCTCTCACGCTTTGAAGCACGATATTAAGGCTTCCATTAGGCTTAGATGCCGACTTGGGAACTAATATTCTATTCGGTAGCTTCAGGACATTCAAACGCGTCTACTCTGTCTGGTTGACTCGTTCTACAGTCGTGGTCGCACACTCCGAAAACTAGAGAGACATCGAGATATCGCTATATTCTACGATAATCAAGAGGGAGAGAGAGAGAGAGAGAGGGCATCTTAGCAAAAGCTTCTAGCATCTCTCATCGTTCTTTGAAAGGACGAATCGACTTAGAGATATACCGCTATTAGAGTACTTCTAATTGGCTAGCAAACGAGCAACGCGAGCTACGAGCAATGGGAACGTCGAGCGAGCGAAAGACAGAAAGCAGTCTAGCCGGAGCTTGGAATTTAATCTTCCTTTTACCACTAATTTTCGCGGTACTTAATACTTTATGACTCACGCTCGTTGCACTTTCGTTGCGGCTGGAAAAACTGCCTCTCTAGATTGCAGGTGAATTAGAATTTTCCTAAGC
This sequence comes from Vespula vulgaris, assembly GCF_905475345.1. Lineage (NCBI taxonomy): Eukaryota > Metazoa > Arthropoda > Insecta > Hymenoptera > Vespidae > Vespula > Vespula vulgaris. Next base: position 7,458,364 of record NC_066596.1, on the reverse strand, counting down.
ACACTTTCCTTTCGTTTCGAACAGCGTAGACGCGATTTGAATAAATTTTAATAATGCTCGACGACGAAAGGTACACTTTCCATTAGATCAAAACAAAATCATCGAGATGGATAGGACTCTAAATCAATCGTTTTAAAATGATCACGACAAAGGAGAAAACATTTTATTTAGCCAAGATTCGCCGATCGAAAGTGTCATACGTGGTAGTCTAGTAGACTTGGACAGGAACTTGGAGATAATAGAAAAAGGTTGCATCTTGCTGGTACAAGACGGCCGCGCGAAAGGTTTTGCTGAGAGCGTAAAGGGTGTCTCGTGTCTCGCGTCTCGTAACTCCAAGCGGAAATATATTTTTTAAGGAAAAGAAGCGACTCCTTTTTCTTTTAGTCGACATCGTCGCAAGAGGAGCCGAGCTTTGGACAAACTGCACAATCTCATTATAAGCCTTTCTGCATCCCTCTTTCCAAAAGAAAGCAGGATGCAAAGAAGAGTGCGAGAAGAGAAAGAAAAAAAGAAGCAACGAAGGAGAAGAAGAAATCGGGTAAACTCGTGTAAGTCTTTCCTGGTCCTTTTACGAGCGGCCTGCTCTGCTCCCTCTTTCTCTGCAAGATATCCTTTTAAGAGCGTTTAAACGACCGAACGGGAGCGACGAAGACGCTACGAAAGTGTAATCTACAAAATTATTTGCAAAGGATGGAAGGGACGCATGAGGCTTTTCCTTGCGTCGTGAAAAAGCACGAGAGAGCATATTCTCGGAGAAAGCACGGGTACTCTGGGCGACAAATGGCCGGGAATTTGTTTCGCAAAATATACAATATACGTAATTTGCGTGGACGCGAAATATGAGTTAAGGTTCGTCTTGAATCAACAAGATTCTACGAGGCCAGACAAGTAACAATTTTTATAAATCGAGCCGATCCGTAGAAACACCGGGGAATACGTAAAATTGGAAATTCGAATATGGATATAATGTACGAAGAAGATGGAAAAAGAAAGAAAAGAAAGGAACGATAATCCAACCCAGTCATCTTTGCTCGCAACATTCGCCGTGTTAGATTCGAAACTAAGTTTTTGCATCGTCTACTTCATTCGTTATGCATTGTGTGTATGACGCGTGCACACTCGTCCCGGGCAAAAGCGTCGGTACATCGTACATCGGCGCGAAACTTTTGCCGCTACGAGAATTTTCGTCCTTTGTTCCGCAGCTGGTAGAGCTTAGCATTGAGATAGTATCTCGAAAGATGGTCGGCATCGAGATATACAAGCTATCGCGAAGAGGACGGCAAATTCCCGTTTCCTAACAATTTTTATTATACCTACCAAGCTATTTTTATAGGTTATTTATTGTATTATAACTTCCGAAACGAGTCGATACCAGTTCCATTAACTTAGCTCGGCTTCTCCGCGAGACTTTCGAATGCGGTAAGAAAATCGATCGGTCGATCGATCCATCGATCGAGCGTAAAAATAGAGCTACGAGGGCCGTGTCTCATTTATTTTTCAAAATCTCCAGATTTATGTATGACTCGCCATCGAAGTTGAGACCGAGCCGTAGGGGCGGTTACCCCCTAGATAGGATTATTTCTCGTCTTACTCGCGAGCGCTGCGTTACGGAGCTAAAGGATGAAAGTAAGTTAGCCCGTAGTCGAACGAGCCTCGAATTCGATAAGGGCCGACGCTCGCCCTCGCAACGCCGACGCTTTAATCTCTTTCTCTCCTTTAATAGATAATTTATATTCGGGAGCACGATAAAATTCATGCTCGTAATACCGGCGCGCACGTGTGCGAGTTTCGAGAGCCGTCCAAGCTGCGTATCGATAGTCGATACAAGCCAGCACCGAGGCGTCACGATAGTCGCCCTTTGATTTATCCGAGGCAATATTTTTAAACGATCAAAAATAACTCGTCTGACGAGCTACGAACACGGCGAAGAAGAGAACATCGAGATGTACCGGTACGAACGAGGTATGGCTTCGTACTGCGTAACAAAAAAAGGGAAAAGAAAAAGAGACAAAGGAAAAAAGAAAAAAGGGAAAACAGCGCTTACAGCCTTCGGCGGGATGTCATCGTACCCGGCTAGCGAATATTTCACAATACTCAACGCCTGCAATTCTTTGATCGTTTTACTCGATCCCAAGGAAAGGTGTCTTGGTCTTTGAAATTCGAACGTGTCGCGGCCATTACGCGCGTCTAGCGGTATTTTCTTTTATTTTAATTGTCCATAAAATGAAATTAAAAGAAAGGAGAAAGAAAGCTTTGAAGAGTTTCCTCGTTATTAAGATCAGCAAGAGATATCGTCGTCGTATAGACGTCGTATAGAGCGGTTCGCGCTCGTTAAAAGCGGCTCGTCAAAGCCGTGGACCTTTACCACTGACCTTAGCGAATCGTTCTTGCGTGTCGAGGATCTCGATGAAGAGCGATACCTTGTCGTCGACGATTTTGAAGCCGTTCCGTGGTTGCGCCAGGAGCTGTTGTATCGCTTGCGACGTGGTGAGAGGCGTGGCTGGACTGGTGGCTGGCGTGGACGTTCTCGTACCGGTGCTGCCGCTGGCGAAGCCGCTACCGGAGCCGCTGCCCGAACCGCTGCCTGATCCACCACCGTGGAGATGAGTGCATCCCAAGAAAATTGGATTACCGTTGGGCGAAACTCCGCAGGTGAATGGTCGAAATGGAAGGCCGTGGAAGGTCGGACTCGGTCTTGGCGCGGTGGTACGTAGAAGAGTTTGGGCAGACGGAAGAGAGAGACGTCTGACGGCACTCTGTTGTTGTTGTTGTTGTTGTTGTTGTTGTTGTTGCTGCTGCTGCTGCTGCTGTTGTTGTTGCTGCTGCTGCTGTTGAGTCGTTTTGTTGCGTTGTTGAGATCGCGACGGGGATTTCAGTATTTGATAATCGCTCGAAGCCGAGGGTAAAGATCTATAACCGGAATCGGAGGGCGAGGCAGGTGGAATCGGTGCACCCTGTGGAGTGGAAGCTATACTATGGGGCCTGGCGCGAAGTCCGGCGCCGGGTGTCCAGGTGTTCGAATTTCCAGGATTGGCGAGAACGCTCAAGCCGGGCCCTTGTGTCGTGGGCGTTGGTGGTTGTGGATGTGGAAGGGTCGAGGGATACGCCCTGCGAGGTATGGGTTGGTGCAACACCATCCCTGAGGAACCCCATTGTATGAGCTCGCCTGGTATACGAGCGCCTGAGGGCAAGCCGGCTGGTGTAACTGCTGAAGATGAAACAGGCGTGCCTGTTGAACCTGTAACGGGTGTGGAGGCGATGCTGTGTGGCCGCCTAGGTACGGGCTGTTGAAGTTGACCGTTCCACAAAGATTGGGGTGGTACAGCGCTGCGACTCGAGGATACCACGGCGATGCCGTTCTTATTACCGAGCGTTGAGCCGTTACTTCTTGAGTCCTGCTGAGCTGCGAGGCTGCCACCGTCATTGTCGTCGCTGCAACCGGTTGATAAAGATACTGGAGTACCGGCGACCGAATGGGCACGCCGTTGTACCATCCCGGATAGACCGTTTGTCGATGATGGGTTTGTTGAACCGATCGTTGCCCAAGATGTATCCGATGCTGTAGCGGTTGCTGTTGTTCCTGCTGTTGCTGCTGTTGATGAGGACGTTGATGATGATGATGATGATGATGATGATGATAATGTCGACGATGTTGTTCTAGAAGGGAGCTGACCGTATGATTGGTGGAGAGAGGCGATTCCGTGATGGTATGGTGGAGCGGCAATACTATGAGGACGTCTCGGTGCTGTTGGCTGTGGTAATCCGTTGGGAGTAGAGCGAATTTTATTTGCCCCTGATGCTGGTATTGGAGCTGGTGGAGTGTAGAGGGGGAATCCGTGACCATTGTGACTCGGACTACGGGAGGACAGCTGACTGATTGCGGATGATTGCAGATTGTTGTGTTGCTGCTGTTGCTGCTGCTGCTGCTGCTGCTGCTGTTGCTGCTGCTGTTGCTGATGATGCTGATGCTGTTGTTGCTGAGACTGTTGCTCGCCGAGCGAGTTCGTTCTGGTCGGTACCACGGGATGTGAAGGAGCTGGTGGAGGCGGGGGTTCCAAGAAATTTTCAAGTTCCGTAGAGAGAGCCCAAGCTGGGAGCAATACTCCTGTCGAGTGTAGACTCGTTGATAATTGGTGATTGGTACTCGATGACGTATCCCCGATACCGGGCTCGTTGTTAACGAGAATGGGACTCGGTGAGACGGGTTTGCCGACGCGTGCCGCGTGTCCACCACCGATGATAGCGGTGACGTGCTGCAGATGACGATCATTCAGGCTTGCTCGTCCATTAACGTTCCGATAGAAAGTTGGACCGGGCGCTAGATTGAGGCTCGTCGGCTTTTGCTTTACTCCGCCGTTGGGCTGCGGAGACGAAGCGGGTTTCGGTTCGCCCATTTGGATTAGGTACCCGACTTCGTGATCCTCCGAAGCCGGCACGTCCGATCCATTCGATCGACGTCCAAACTCCCTCTCCCTCTCTCTCTCTCTCTCTCTCTCTCTCTCTCTCTCGAGCCTCTCGATCGGTCGATCGAGTTTTATCAGTCGTCTCTTTCGCAGGAGCGCATCGTTGGAAACGAGGACGAAACGAATCTCCGATCGGAGAAAGCGTAGTCTACTACGTAGTTTAATCGCGTGTTTCACGAAGCCACTCGACGCGCGCAGATCCTTACGTTCTCTTCGTACTCGTCGCCGTACTTATCGCGATATTTCGGGACGTGTTGCACTCGTTTAAGATCGATACGTTCGCGGCCACTTTACCGTCTACTTGGACCGTTTTTATCTACGTCGTTCCTTCTATACTCTACTTCAACGAACCTTCTATCTCTTTTATTTACTACTCTTTACGAGTTCTTTTTTAGCAGGCACTCGATAAAACTCTTCTTTCTCGCATATACCGAGACGAATACGATAACAATGGAATACGATCCTTGACTAGTAACGTACGTCTAGTCGATAATCCAACTCGACAACATTAAACTGTAAATAACACTTTTATTTGTATATATATATATCTATGCCGTACTAGAAGAAGCTACTCGCCCGTTTCTTCTTTCTTCGCCGTTAATTTCGGAAAGTTACTAGAGATAAATTTGATTTCACTACTCTCAACAACGTTTATCAACTAACTTCGTTAAATATTTTCTTCGTTAGAACTAGAGAACAACAACGTGTCTCGTCGATGTACGCGTAACAACGGAAGGCCCTTGTTTTCGATCGTTGCGTTAATCGCGTCGAAAAGAGAAAGAGACCGAGAGCGAGAGAAGGAGAGAGGAAAGTGCCGGACGCGAGGCAAAGTCTACGACTTTCCTACCTTGGCACGTGGCCGATAGACGATTCCACGCCGTACTGCCGGTCGAACGTCAGCTTTAATCTACCGTATACGCTTCTATAAAGCGCGACACTAGCCGTTCTATCTACGATTAACGCGAAAGATAATGGAAACAAAAGTCCGAATAACCTTGATACCTCGACGAAGGTCGATCACCCAATACGGCAAAGCATAAATTCTTGGAAACGCGCACTGTTTACGCTGCCCGACCGATCGGTCGTCTTCTCTCTCTCTCTCTCTGGGAGATGAAGAAAAAAGAAAACAAACGAGACCGAAGAAGGATGGCACGTCGAGCGCGAACGAAGAGTCTATCGAGTCGCACAATTCCTTTCTTTCTCATCGTCGCGTCGCTTCCAGGTCTCTCGGAGGAAACTCCAGTGGAGGATTTCGCTCATAGCGAGCCGGAGCCGGTGAGTCGAGGCTCGTTAGTCTTCTTTTTCCAACGTTCCACCGTTCTATCCTCCATCCTCGTGCCTTCTCTCTTCAAGACGACCTTCCAAATCATGCAGAAAGCAACGGCAGATCGGTAGGGCGTCCCTAGCCGAACTCGAAATCGACTCAATCGTCGATCCTTCCTCGCGAAGGACGATCCGAGTAGATGCGAGGCTGTCCCTTCGGATCGCGCGACTCGTCGACTCCCGTTTTCTTCTTCTTCCTCGGTTTGATCGTAGCCGGCATCTCGAGCCGAGTCTCGAGAGAAGGAACGCTCACGAGGAGGACTCGTCGAGCGCGCGCGCGCGCCCGCGCGCGCTTGCTTGGGGGAGAGGGAGGGGAGGGGAAGAGAGAGAGAGAGAGGGTCCTGTCCTAGCTCGAGGTCGACGTGCACGTCGGCTAGCTCGCCGACCGACTCACGGCACAGGGCACACGTCGCGAGGAATCGAAGGAGCGAGTTAGGGACAGGAGGTCAGTCGGGTGAGAGTGACGCGTGGCTGCCGTGCCGGGGGCGGAGTGGCGCGTTCCTCTTTGGAATACGGCGGGATTCGAGCCGCGAGGAGGCGCGCGCCTGCGCTCCGCGCACCGACTACTCCGCTCTCGCGAACGATGCCTCCTCTTTCCTTCTCCCACTCTCTCTCTCTCTCTCTCGCGCGCGCGTTCGCCTCCCTCCACTACACCCTCCAAGAACACCGGTGCCGCTCTGCACCCTCTCCTCCTCGTCTCCTACCCCCTCTCCTCCGTGCAACCCCTGGCGTTCGCTACGAAGACGACATTCCGCGCGGTCGTTCTCTCCTCGTAACAATACTCCCACCTCTCTCTCCCTCTAACGGCGTTTCTATGATACATTTTGTGATACAAGAATCCACGGTAAACGAACTTGGTAAACTTTCCGAACGAACTGCTTTCTGGATCAACGAAAAAAGAAAGCGAAAGAGAAAAGAAAAAGGAAAAAGGATAGAGAAAGGAAAGCGCGTTAACTCGATGCCGATGGAAATGGCACGAGACCGTTTAATCGATTCTTCTCGAGATTCCTTCCTAACCGTGTTTCGAATTCGATCCGATGGAGGGGATAGAGTTTGGAAGAGAAAGTTTCGAGTTCGATAAACGCGGAAAGAAAGAAAAGAGAGCCGCGGTTATTCGCGAAGCGCTCTACGAGGGCATCAACCAGCAGCAGCAGCAGCAGCAGCAACACGTCGTTGCGCTCCTGCTTCCCATTCGTACTACGTCCACGTCCGATATGAACGTCTCTCTCTCTCTCTCTCTCTCTCTCCATCTACCCACCCTTCTGTTTGCCTTCTCCCTCGCCTCGCTAACCCCATCCTCTAGCGCATCCGTTCCTGCCGCTTCGACCGTCGGCCTCCTATTCCCGATTTGGGTACACAGAAGTCCCGAGGTGGTGACTGCGACTACAGCTCGATGACGAGCCATCGCCGAGTCTCCAGAGTGGCTGGACGTTTACGTATTTACGTTGACTCGCGTCTGCTACCGTAACGAATACTCTTTGGTATAGACCGCTTTGTACGGAAAATAGAAACTTTCCTCCGAGAATAATCTACATTTTGCACGATAAGTCGTACAAAAATTGTATAATAGAAGGGAAATGCGTTCGGTCGACCTTCCTCGAAGGACAACGACGATTTTACTCCGAAATATCGATTCGCTGTATAGCGGATTCTACGGTTGACGTCTCTCCTCGCATTGCAAATTCGTCCGCGTTACGTTTGAATAATCGATACCTACGTCCCGTAGAATTTTCGGACGGCGGGTGACACTTTCTATTTAACGATTACCGCCACCGACGGATTTATATCCAGTAGGAAAATACAAACCGTCGGTGGCGCCGCGTTGAATAATATAAAGTAGACCGCGCGCACCGTTCCCTCTCGTCTCGAAAGGGTGGCGGAGAGAGACCGTGGGAGCTTGAAATGTTTAAATAAAATTCTGACCCTTCGCCGCTCGTAATCAACCACGCCTCTTAGGCGGCGTAAAAGCAACCGCGAGGAGTTTCCACGCGAAACGATGAAAAAGAACCTTCTAAATACGGGTCTGAGAAAAATAAAATTCAACCTCGTATCTTGCCTCCTTAGTTCGCCTCCGCTTTTCCTCTTTTTCTCCTTCTTTTTCTTTTTCTTTCCCACGATGCCGGCCGCGTATGAAAATATTAAGCACCGACGTAGCGCGCTCGGTTCGCTCTCGGTTACTCGCGACGTTCCCGGGGATCCGACGAGAAACAAATAATCGGGAAACGAGCTAAGAGGGAAGAAAAATTAGGAGGAAGCCGAATTATACTCGGCCGTGTGACGCCAAATCGAGCTTTTTCTATCGCGTATCGAAGATGATCGAGAGCAGAGAAAGAGTGAAAGGGGAGAGAAGAAACGGTAAATTCGCTGGATTCGCAATTACGTACGGCGAGCGTCGAACGCGTAGCCGATGTATCGGACGCAATCAACGCGGAGACACGAATTATTACGGGATGCGCACAAGTCCCTGCGCGTTGCTCGTTAACGACCTTGCACACGTACGTACGTACCGGTGTTCGATGAGATATATCGTTGGTAATCTGTACAAATGGAATCAACGTCGTCTTCGTTGATACACCCACCTTGAGACTCATTCGCTCAATTTATTAACGAAGTTGGCTCGAACGACGAAGGCGGATGAATCGCGTACGTCGGTGCAGCGCGGTTAAAGCGAAATAACCGAAAGGCTCGATTCCGTAAATGCGGGCAAATTTTGGAAAAATAAAGGAGGGATTTGTCGGAAGGAGGAAGGATGGAAAATGTCGCCGTTCGTACGTCTACCACGCGAGGTATTCGACGATGGTTAAGGGACAGGAAGGATTAAAACGGTATGCCGAGCTTGTACGAGACAGGGTAACGTTGTAATCCGTCGAGACGACCTCGCATGCTGCCGACTACCTCGCTCTAACGGTTTGCGGTTTTCGATCGTGCTGTCCGAGCTCGGTCGGTGCGACGATGTTCCTCCAAGGATCCTACCAACCCTACGAAATAAATATAAATTACAAAGTACGATTTTTAACGTCCTGATCCGCAATATTTCCTATGTGTAATATCGAGTTCGTCGACTGGACGATCGATCCTCTTCGTCGCGTTTCGAAGGAACGACGTCGAGCGAGACAGGGACGAGAACGAGTCGTTCGCTTTTGGAAATTAGACGAACGCCGCGACGCGACGAAGGAATCGTCGAGGGAATTAGAGAAGCAAACATTGATCCTTCCACCGCAATGGGTTCATTAGCGGATCCCCCGTAACCGCGAAGGTAGACGAATTCGACGCTAAACGAGGAAGGAACAACGTTTCGGGATTGCGAAGGGCTCTTTACGAGCACGCGATTCGACGGGCAGTTTCTAAGCTTCGATATTCCGACGAGTCGGACACTCGTAGCCACGACCGAAGAAACGAGACCGTGGAGCAGCTCCGAGAGCGCAGCTAACGTCCGTTTGGTTGAAAGTTCGGTTCTAGGATTAAGGCCGGTAAGCCGGGGATACTCGCAAGTACGGTGCATTTGCTCGCCGGCAACATGCAAGTTGTTCGCCACGAGTTCACCCACGCCCTATGCGTTCGTGATCGTAGCTGCTGCTCGATCGCCCTTCCTCTCTGCTCCGCGCCTCTCCTCTCCGTATCTCCACGATCACGAGATCGTCGCTTCAAGCGAAGCGTCTAATTATTCAAACGGAACATTTTCGCCTCGAGTTTCGCCGGTAGGAAACGAAAAAGGTCGATCGTGCGTTCAGATTCCGCCGGCGCGGAAGTTCCTTCTTTTCCCGAAATAACGCAAAGAATATGTATTGTCGCGTTGGATAAAGGAGAAGCCGGAACAAGGGCATGTACGGAAGCCGAAACTATTGTTCCCGAGATTTCGCGTCTTTCGACCCTTTCTTTGCGGGACTGAGAGAATAAAGAAGAAAATTGGGAGAAAACGAGGAACGAACGGACGGTCTAGATCCGCGAACGCGAAAGAATAGAAATTTTATTTCCACGGTCTGCGTAAGTAATTTCATGCATTTCTTACGCACTCGTACGCGAACGACGAATTTAAGAGTATCCAAGAATGAAAAAAAAAAAAGAAAAGAAAAAAAAAAGAAAAGAGATCGTATAGGAAGAACGTTACGAGGTTACGCCGCCGCGATTCTTCGCAAAGTTAGGAGTGCCCTGGGCTCTGCCGACCTCGTCCGAGTATTTTTGTGCGGAACGAGTGGCTTTGTGAAGGAAGAATGGCCGAAGTAAGTGCTCCCGTGAAATATGGGTTACCGAGTTAAGGGGTAGAGATGACAAGGAAGGAAGGAAGGAAGGAAGGAAGGAAAGAGAAGGGAAAGCAAAGAACGAGAAAGAAAAAGAGAGAGGCGCTCGCTTTAATGATACATCCGGGCTCGCTTCTTTTCGCGAAATCCCCCTCAATTAAATTTGAAGCCGTGCTCGGTACTCCAGAGAGAAAAAGACGAGAGAGAGAGAGAGAGGGAGGACGATAAAGTGGCGGGAACGAAACTGCTCCGTTTCGATACGACTCAATGAAATGCGAATCGTCTTCTACAGAGACCCTTGCGTTCGTCCATTCTTTTCCCTTCTACCGAATATGATATACGACGCGAATACGTATCCGTGCCATAAATATAATATAATCGCGTATACGCGATATAATAAATATAGTATAATCGCTTATCGCCATACGTCGCTCTCAACGTCTCTCGAGATTCGCTGACCTTTCGGTCGTTCCCGACACGCGCGCAAACACGCGCGCGTTCGCACCCGACGAAAGAAAACAAGCGATTCTTTGTTGGCAACGGCATCGAACGATGCGCAGCGGTCCCTCGAAAACGCATGGCTCGCGATACGCGTCGTCGTTGGCTCGTAACGTAAAAAGGACTAACGGTAAAACATATTCCGCTTTTCTCTTTTCCTTTACGCGTTCGTAGTACGTGATTAGATAGACAAAATTAAAGTACGCACGGTCAAGCTGTTCGCGTAACGAACGCGCACAGCTGCAGCAAATTTTTCGCGTTTTGCAAGGAATTAACGGGCCGGCTATGCGTTGGCGTGCTACGAAATATACGAGGGTGGCTCGATTAAACGAGGGATCGCTTGTTTGGAAACAAAATACCGGAGATATCGATTTGTCGAGAGGTGCCGAGTACGAAAGCGCGGAGAGCGAAGGGCAAACGAGTTCGTTTCAAGCACGCGAATTTATATTTTCTAAAGGACGGCGATATATAATAGATTTGTGATAACGCGAAATACAAACAAACAAAACGATCAAGAAACTCCCCCAGATACTTACTCTCTTGGTTCGTTCGACTTTAATCCCAGAGAGAGAGAGAGGGGGAGAGAGAGGAGGGGGAGAAAGGAGACATCTCTCATATCGTCCATTAGCGGCTAATTGAAATTCTCTTTCGTTGGACCGAATCGTAAAGCGCTTCGCGATCGAAAGGACGAGGTTTCGGCGGTGCAACCGCGAATCTTCGAAGCTGAACCTCAGCGGTCGTAGCTACCTTTCAATTACCACCGAATGTAATTAAAATTCACGAGACTATCGTAAAAGTTAACGATTCGGGGAACCTGCGAACGTTACAACTTATTCGCACGAGTGACGATCGAACGAACGAACGAACGAAACGGAGAAAAGAAACAGCGGTGTCGAATCGACGCGAGAACGCGGAAGGAAATTTCGTCCGTACGATCTACGCCGCGATGAATTATTTCGATCGTAAAGCGCCGGCGCTTATCGCGTATCGCATATTCATAAATCAAATGTAAAACGATCTAGGTATTCTAGTCTCGGTGATAAATCAGAGTGCCCGGATGCGGAGAGAATTTTGACTCGTCGATAAGAATTCCAGGATTAAAACTCTTCTTTTCTCTTCCCCCCTCGTATAATCAGGGACGTTTTTCGTCCTTGATTATAGTTAATTATCGAATCGTTGTGCTTTCGTTATCCCTTATATCTTACGATTAGCGACATTCAATTTCTTTAACGAGGAATCGAACGTTACGGCAGGACTCGTAAAATTATATTAGCGACGCCTTCCTACGTTATTCGTTCGTTTTCATTACGAATTAGCAGGATATCGGAATACCGAGATGGGAGAAAAGTAATGGAACGACGACTAAATTCGGAACGAGCTACGTTATACACGTTGGGAACAATTAACGCAATTGGATATCAGAGAGCCGTTGGCAAGAACAAGAAGAGGGAACAAATACGTCGTTACGAATTTCTAGAGAAAGATGAAGATGGATCGACTTACCGCCACGTCCTGTCAATTCGAGCGAATGGTACTTACCTGTAACAAAAAATCAAATCGAATGAAGCAAAAGTTCGTTAAAGCTTTCCAAATATTCAATATTTCGCGCGGTCTAAAATTTCGACGTACAGGTGGTTCGCCAAGGTCGAGCGAAATCATGCGAAACGAAAATTCTCGCTCGATTTACGGCTCATAAAATGGAATATTAAAGTCGTAAAAAAAGGACGGCCGTTTCGGACTCTACGATTAAATCATCGCGATTATAAGTTTCAGATGGCCTTCGGCAATCCGCTCGGTGGATCTCGAAATTCTCCAAAGATTAAAACGAGAATCAACGGGGGAAAGCGATTCTTGTTAATCGGCCCGAGTCGAAAGAACGTGGACAGTCGAATTTTGCACTGGAAAGATATATCTATGTATGTACGTGCGTGTATGCGTATGTATATGTAGAGGGAGAGAGGAGAGCTCGTTCGCACGGGTCGATCCTCGAAAGTCCGACGGTTGAAGAGGACTTCCGACTAGCCGCAAAAACCAAGTTCTATTAGGCCTCGAACGGAAAGTACTTGGAGATCGACGCCAACTTTTTCCATCGTTCATGGACGTTTCCTTCCTTCGTCGAGTCGTTTCCTAGCACCGAACGTGCGCATATGCACGTGTATAAATTTCGTTGGAAAAAGATGAAAGAAAGTTCGAAAGAAGGTAAGAAAAGAAAATAAGTAAAAGAGAAACAATCGTTCCAGAAGGACAACTTCATTCGACGGATACCGCCGCATCGGTACGTTCCATTCGATTCTAGAAGCTTGCATAAATTCCAAGCGGAGATATGCAACTAGATAAGGAGGAGAGTTCCTGCCTGCGACACGAGTCTCCTTTGGAATTTTTCATTTCCTTGGTGGCGATCGCTTTCGAGCGAGCACGTTTCGAGCTATCTCTCTGTCTCTTTCTCTATTTCCGTACAAAGCCAGCCAAAGTTCAAGAACGTATACCGTACACGTATACGTCTTATGAATATGCACGCGTATACCTGTTCATATACCTATTTATAGACCTATACATATACACAAGCATGCGTTCTCTTTGTACCCTCGTTTAGTTAGAAACAAAGAGAAATTCGTTTTTTTTTCTCGTCGCGATACCCCTATTACTCCGCTCGGAATCATCGAATTATCGCTTTGTAAAAAGTTTGATTAAAATCCAAGTTGGATCGACCGATCGATTTTGCTCGATCGCGTTCCTTTCGACGCAGCGCCTCTCTCCCTTCGCTCGACCATTTATACGCGTCGTTCCTTCGCTCGTAAAACTTTACGTACGGCTTCATTTGCCGCATTAAACGCAGGCTATGCGCGACGAAGAAATTAGAAGCTTTGTCAGCAAAGGGGAAAAGCACGCGAAAGCCGTCCGCGACGCGAAGAGTTTTTACGGAGCAAAGTTATCGGGCTTTCCCAACGTGTCCTATGTGATAAGAGCGGCGAAACGATGTTCAGGTATGTCGCAAACGCGTCACGTTGTCCGTGGAAAAAAGCAGAAAGAGAGAGAAGAAAATATAAAAACAAGCGCAGAACGAAATAGCAGGAAAACGAGCTTTAAAAAGCGAACCTCGCTTTATCGCGTGCGAGTGCTAGCTGATAACACGAATGTTCTTTTTTCTTTTCTTTTTTCATCGATATTCGAGAGAGAACGATCGTTCGACAGTGTGGTTCGTAGCCAACGAACGCTGATTTGACAACATTTCTGGGTCTAGTGAAATTGTAGCTCTTTGCTATCTTCTCTCTCTCTCTCTCTCTCTCTCTTTCCCTTTCTCATCTATTTTCCTAGCTCACGCGTGCTCGTTCTCGTCGAGCAACAGGCCATTGTGAGGATTCCCATTGTGTTAGGTTCGACGTGTTCGCCATTATCAGCATATATTTTCAACTGCACCGTCGACGAAGAGAGGAAGTCCTTTTGGACGTGGATTTATTATTTTCCACGAGAACGTTCGATGCTTCTAGTCGCTAAATTTTATCGCTGCTATACGCGGCGTACGCGTTCCGTTCGAAGAAGATCTCGATGAAGCTACGAACTCGTTGTTCTTCGAATACTCGCTCTATCGGTTTGCTGCTCCGGTCCGAGTCGTCGAGTCGACGTGCGTTTCATTCAAACGGAGAGAAAAACGCGTCTTTGGTTCGATATTAATTACGGCTAATACCGTCGTCGCGGAGACCTGTACGAGCAACGGTATCAAACTAATCCTTTGACAAGTTTACGTCGAATTAGCAGCGATTTTCCTCGAGTTTGGAATAACTAATTAGAAATTTTAAATCGTTTAAAGTTTGATTTCTCCTCTGTAAGAGAAACCTCGACGAAACAGATATCGCGTAGGAAAGAGGTAAAAAAAATTGGGGGGAAAAGAGACTCGGTGAATAAAGTTGGTATTTAAAGAAAATTAGCATCGCGGACAGGTAAGCATCTCGCGAGTTCGCTCATTGGAATAACATTTTCTAGATGAATTTCATACCGGTGGAGGCTTTTCAAAGCGTCTTAAAAATGCGGCTTAATTACGACTCTCCTCGAGAAAGAAAACGTTCATAGAAATATTTCTATATCTTTCCCTCTCTCTCTCTCTCTCTCTCGCGCGCGCGTCGAGTACCATAGGACGGTGTCAGAGGGATCCTTAAAACGACGAGCATCGAGCAAGCATTCGCAAGATTCTAATTAAAGAGCTCCTTTAAACGTTGCAAGACGATATCTCAACTGCAAAGTCTCGTCGTCGGAGATATTTCTAAAAATATTTATTCCTTAAACGTAGCAAATGCTCGAGTGCCTCTCGCGGGAATTCGTCGTTTATCAAAGTCCGCTTCGTGCCGCTGAAGAGGAGCCCTTCGGAGGAACGGAACGAATTTATCCTGAAAATTTTCCTATCCTACATTATTAATTCACGATCCGTCTCCGTCGTTCGAGCGGACGAAGCTTCGCTAAATCTCTTCGAAATTGACGCGAGACAGTCGCTTCGTTTCGAGTCGTAATTGACCCATCGTGCGGATTTATTTTGCAACTACGTGCACGTATATACGTACGTCTGTGTGTATTCGAGAAAATTGAAAAAATTAATCGACGTTCTACGTTCCACCGTACTTTGTCGTAGGACGATATCGGTTCGGAGAACAATTTGTCGCGGCGAAGAAAAGCCACGGGACGAGGAAAGGGAAAGGATGGAAAATGGGGGGAGATGTTTTTCAATTTAGCGTACAGGAAGATACACTGAAAGAAGAGAAAAAGAGAGAGGCAGGGAGAGAAGGGGAGAAGAGAAAGGAACGAATCGTTGAACCAACCACTCGTCGTCGGAAAGATAAACGACGGAAGGGCTTTAAACCTCGCTCGAGAGATAAATTAGTCTATCCGGCAGGTGGATCCGTTTTTTAGAAGCTGCCCACGAGAAGGAACTACGGAAGCAACTCGGCATTTCCATGGAACTTGATTCGCACGACGATAGATTGCGCGCATACGGACCGGTTTGACACACATCGGTGTAAATAAATTCGCGAACGAACGACGAATCGAGATATCGAATCGGTCGCGATCATCGGTATAGATTATATCTGAGATTATTTCGATCGAGTAGGCAAACGATGCCGACGATGAGGACCTTTTTCCTATAAAGGGGTGGGAAAAAAAGGTCGTTGAAAATGTAACCGATACGAAGGAGGAGAAAGAATCGGAGAAAAGGCGACTTTGATATCGAAATAATCGAGTTTACATTTCCTTTCGCGGTGCGAGGACTCGCGATTCTTTCTTGCTCCGTAATGAAGTCCTTAATGGCGCGACAGCAGGATCGTCCTTTCTTTCGTTCTACCGTTTCTTGTAATTACACGATAATGAGGAAGACGGGCGGTGTGTGCGCCGCGTGTAATATAAATGGTGAAAGAATGAGAAAGGAGAAGAGAAGAAAAGCGCGGTAGAAAACGAGTATGAAGTATGAATAGGTTTCTGGGGTGAGAATACGCGAGAAGGAAAGGAATGAAAAAAAGACGATGATACGTGCGGGCTAAGGAATAAAGATTTTAAGACTGGACAAAAAATTACACGAAACCGACCAAATAAGATCGTTCCGTGGGATCGAGATTAATCCAAAAATGGGAACGTTGATGCACCTACAAATAACGTCTTTTTATCTTGCAATTAAAAATAAATACTCTTCAAAGAGAATATTATTGCAAGAAAAAGACTAAACTGCAGCGAAACTTTGAGCATCTGCTTGAAATTACTTGAGAATTTAATTTCCTCTCTCATACCCGCGATATTGGGCATCTTGGATTTTACACAAAAAAAGATTAAAAGTTTTCAGACACGCGTTTCTCGTCCCTCTTAACGTCTTGCAAAGCGATCATTAATTCTTGGCGCCGCTGAAGCGCACGCTCTTATTTCTCCGCGTTCCGGTAAGCATCGGCTCGATGAAAAAGCCCGAGGTAGTATCCTGGGAGAAAAAGAGAGAGAGAGAGAGAGAGGAAGCGGAGACAGAAGAAGATATCTCGAGAAACGAACAAAAGCTCGAAATGCCGAGCGCGATGAAACGAAGTATTCAAGGGGCGTACCGGCTCGAATAACTGAATCCGATCCTCTTGAATATCGTGATTTCGTTATGCTCGAATCTGGCGCGAGAATGTACACGGTTAAAGCAGCGGCGCGAGATACATCGATATGCCGGATATTCCTCCTCGGAAATAATTCGCATTCCGAGCCGCAAGAGAGAAACGAGAAAAATATTAATTCGCCGTCTGCTCGCCTATCTCGAACCTGCGTGCTCTCCCCAGCCCGTCCCTCTTCTCTCTCGCTCTTTTCGACCGGTATCTTTACAATACCGAAGACTCTTACTCGCGCGGAGAAAACGAACCACGTTAGAAGATATTGCTCGTTGTCCGATTTACGAAAGAAAACGTTTCGTTAAACGCCCTTTGCCGAACATCAGTCGAGACTACGCTCTACGCGTGCATAAGTAATATCGATCGTAATGTTTATCGCGATCTTGTTGTCGTTAAGAAAAATTTTATGACGATACGGAACGTCCAATGTCACGGAAAGTCGATTTAAATATTCACCAAATATGTATTCCCGTACGTGGCTATGAAATATTTACGATAACGATTGGATACAACGAGGACGTTTTTCCCTTTAAAACTATTTTTGTTTCGCGTTTGTACGACTTTCCGTTCCGAAGATGTAACGTCCCGAAATTCGTCGTTCATAAACTCAATGAACGACTGGCGAGAGCACGCGTCATAGTAAATAATAAGAATTGTTTACGTCGGTCAGCTGGTACGCGTAAATTCCAAGAATTTACGTACATTCGCGTGTCAATGACTCCGTTCGAGATAGATTATGTAGGTCAATGTGTCGATTAACTCCGAATTAAAATATCTCCGGAACCAGAAATCGTAGAGACTTGAAACAGAGACCATTGTAAAGAATAATTATTTCTTTATATCCTTCTTTGTTGTATCTTCAACGATTATTCAACGACTTTTCACGAACGATTTATTAGAAGTAATTCATTCTCTTATCAGAATTTTTTTTTACACGATACATCTATACGTGTACGCGTACGTCGAACGATTTGTCGTAAGCAATCTTTAAAACGAATCATTTCCTTAACCGTACAATCCATATACAATATCATTATACGTGCGCGTAAACGTATTTAACGACGTTACATATATCGACGATAAATTTTCTTCCGAAATTAAAAGATTCTAAGCCATTTTTTTATTCTTCGGTTTCTGCCGCCTGCAAAAAAATACGCAAGTAGAAACGCTCGGTAGCAGACTCGCATCGATTTTTCTTGCACATTTAAAAAAAGCTTTGTCAAGGTTGAAACGCTCGAGAGTCAGAGAGAGAGAACGACGTCGCGACAAAAAAAGTGGCAAAGTCAAAATTACGCGTTCTGCGAGTAAAGGAAAGGAAGTACCGATCTCCGGCAAAAATATAGGAAGCAGATCGCGAACTGTATTCTACGTCGGTCGTTCGCTTTTTCTCCCGAATCGCAACGAGTTAGGGCGATACGCCGCGAAAGCTACAAACGAGACTTCGAATACGCGTCTCTCTTGATTTTCACCGCAATTTTTGTTTTCCGAATTCTTGCTCGGCCGCCCAAAAATGCAAATTTTATCGACAACGCCTTAGGAATTAAACCGACGAATGGACGAAGAGAAAGAATAAAAGTAACGATTAACAAGCGGAAAGGCGCACGCTACAGCACCGTGATTCATTCCGACCGAGGAGAGACGGACGAAGCGAATTACGTGCTTTAAGACGAGTCTACGTGCATTCGCCAGTCGCGAGTCTTCGCGACGCGTGAACGACGTAAAACGACGATGCTCGCGACGATACGCTCGTTATACCGACGAGGAGAGAAAACGAGAGAGCGGGGCTGAAGGACCACCGAGAACGCAGCCGACCATTCGAACGTCGCTCCGATTCTTTCTTCCGCCTCGGTTCTTTCGCGGAAAAAAATCATCTTCTACGCGATTTTTCTCGCTCGAGAAAAGTATTTCTCGCTGGAGGCCTTCCTTCGACGTACACGTTTCGATATACCTCGTGATCCGAATGAAAAGAAAAAATGGAAAATAGAAGGAAAGAAAGAGGAAAGAAGGAATGGCTGCCTTTTGCCATTCCATTCGAACACATCTCCCTACGTCTTTCACCGATAAACGCAGAAATAAAGAGAGTTATCAAAGACGCATGACGTAAAGTACGCGCATACGCGCCCCCAAGAGACACATTCTCCTTTGGTTTTCCTGGCGAACGAGACGTTTAAATCCTCGCTCCGGCCACGTTTTAATTTACTTTCGCCGTCTCCGTCGACGTTAAAAAGAGAGAAAGGGGAAACGGAAGAGGATAGAAACGCAACGATACGCAGGAAGGAGTAATAAGAGAGTTTTCGAAGCGACAGACGCGAGAAGATTTACCGGAAGGAACGTATCTCCGAGTTTTTCCTTAGCTTTGCCGGCATCTTCTTTTCTACCCGAGAAAGCCCATCTCCGTATCTATCACCTAATGTTCTAACATGAGACATTCCATCGTGGAATTTAAATAAAGCACCGAGTTTACCCGAGAGCTCGAGGCAAGAGGTCGCGAGCTTGCCTTCGGCGAATAGCTCGACGAATAGTTCGAGCCGCATGCCCTATCGCATTCCCCTCGTGCTATACCTCAATTTCCTTCTCTCCTCGTCCTTCCTTGTCGCTTTATAGTGAAACACTTGTTTTACTCGAGAACAAATATATTAAGTATTTTATCGTTGCACGTTACACCAGCCCTTTGTATCATCTAAGGAGGCTTTCGTCAAATCTCCTCTTAAAAATGAAATAAATCCAACGTCGAAGAAAAGAAATTCAGAGTGATTTTAGAACGGCTCTTTAAAGGATACTTCCCCGTGCCTTTTACGTTTACTTTGATAGCAATCAAAGTTCTGCTATTGTTATTTGCGAGCACGGTTACAGTTTGTGTTGTAAAAGAGATTCGAAAGAAAGCACGATATCGTTAACAAAGCCCGATTCAAAGGTTCTTTTAATACCGTTTCACAGGCAGGGACGAGATCGCAAGCATCGCATTGTTTCACCATTCGATACTTCCCACAGATAGATCCGCGTAGATTTAGATCTCTCGCTTTTAAATTCAACGAACGACGGAGCGCGCTTCGCTCTGTCCAACGAGATTTCAACGGACGTTGTACAATTTTCAATTCGTTAAAGTTCGTTCGCGTTTAAAACGCGTCTTTTGTTCGAAACTAATACGAGAGATTGAAGTAAGGACTGGTATTCGAGCTCGTGGACGTCCACGACGAAACGAGTCTTTCTGATTTTTCCAAAGAAATTCTTATCTGGCACGTTTGAAACGCGAGAGAATCGTCATGGGACTCGGAACATCGGCTTTCCGAGAAACGAACGACGAAACGAGACGATGTGCGTCCGCTCCGTCGTTGGTTGACCTGTTTTCTTACGAGTAGAAACGGTAAGAGAAAAGAAAAAAGAAAAAGACCGGTCAAAATCACTTTGTCCTTGTTTGCAAATTTCAAATTCTATTTCGTACCTTTTGTGGTTCCTTCCTCGAGAATCAACGACAATCTCGTGGAACGTTCGTTCGCCATTTACGTGTCATTCGCAAGACCGAAAAATTAGTCCTTCCCTACGATTGTAAAAAAGAATCTCCCTGATAATTTTTCGTTGCCCGTTCGTAAACAAATATCGAAATTGTTCAAAACCTGGGGGCAACGAGTAAAGTATTCGAGCGTACCGTGAAAAGAACTTTCGTAAATCCGTATTTTGATATACTTTAACATTCCGAATCCGAAATAATTACAACCTTCGTAATCTCTCGTACTGAAATTTCTCGCCGAGCGTATAGGAATGAAAGAAACTAATTCGGTATTAACTAAGCTGCTCCAACTAGTACACTCCACACATCTCTCTCTCTCTCTCTCTCATATTCGCCAGAAATGTATGTGCGTAAAGTTTGAATGCCTTTAGAAAGCATTTCAAAAAGGACCATTGTTCCTAGGACTAAAACTTATAAAAACATTTCTCATTTTATATACAAACAAAAAAAGCAAATTGAAAAGTTAAAATTTTTAACATAAAAACCATAGATACATTTTATCGACAACTTTTACATATTCGTTCAAACGATTGCTCGTGCATATATCATAAAACCAATGTCTCGACGAGGCACAGAGGGAGAGAGAGAGAGAGAGGGCGAAACAAAGAGAAAATAAAGGGGAGCACGAAATGGGTCGAACTTTTGTCCAGGATTTTTTCGAGCCGAAAGCGTGCCGCTCGCAGAGAACGCGCTTGGCAACGAGAACCAGACGTCTTCCAGTCTTCGCAAGCACAAATTAATCCTTCCTCGGAGCATACGAGAGACAGCCTCTACCACGCGAATACTAAAACTGTTATCCGTCGAGTTAGTTCGAGCTTCGCGTCCCCATTTTCGAATGTTCCCGTACAAAGAGAGCTTCTGTCGCGGACATATGGCCTGATATCGTCCGGAATACACCAAGAGTCACGTTACCTACCCTTTACCAGTAGTTACACACGCACAATCTCGATGCTACGTGTACGTGCATGATATACATAGAATTTGGCTTGCGGTATTGTAAAGTTAGCGGTAGAACCGCCAGGCGGCGACATCTGCTCGCAACGTTATCTCGAAGCTACTCCACCCTTCCGTGCAAAGCCATCCCATCTCACCCCTCTCCGAACCTTCTCCTACCCTTTTGTCGAGGTCTGATTCGAAACTACAAACTATCGGATTTGTTAAGCCACCGACGGAGATGCAGACAGTGAGAGAGGCAGGTCGAGGCAAAAGTACATCAATAAAGTGAGAAAAAGAGGTGACGAAAAGGCGAAAAGACTCGAGAGAAATTCAATCTTTCTTTTTATCCAACGTAGGTATGTTGGAGTTCATCTAGCATCTTTTGTTATTTTTTGAAAGAACGAAATTACGAAGAAAACAGCGAACAAATTCGAAAGACGTTAAAACGAATTAGATCGAATAAAATCGAATTTCTTTCACGAGCGAAGGAGGGAAAATAGAAATGTAGCGTACCCAACGATCAATTAAAATTCCCGGCGCTCGCTTGTCCCGTCGCGTTATTTAATCACCTAATCGAGACGTAGCGGACAGCCGTTAATCGGTGTACGATCGTCCGACGACGTGTGCGACCAAAAATTGGACGAAAATTTAATCAAAAGGGAATTTACAGGTTATCATGGATTTAGCCAACCGTCATCCTCGACGCATTTTTACGAAAGAAATAAGAGAGGAAATAGGGCGGGGGAGTAACAGTTGACGCGATCCCATTAAAAATCTCTTTTCGTTCGAACAATGCTCGACTATTAACCACGTCATCGAGTTAAAGAGAGAAAGAGAAATCGCACCGTCCGTTAAATTGGGTAGACGTTATTTACGATTGTCGAGGGGATGCTATTGTTAACAAGAACCGTCGTTCGATAAGGGTAACGCGATAAAAAATGCGACTAGCAGAAAATTAATAGCTCGCAAGAATGCGAACGATTTGGAGTATTTTTTCATTGGAAACTTTACCGTTCCATCGATCCGATCGTTCGCATACTTTCGCAGGAGATACTTCGATAATTGATTTTCAACGCGATGGGAAATACGAAACGACGCAAAAGGGAAACATTACAAAATCTCGACGACGCGTTCGCATGCGTGAGGGAAAAAGTCAATGATCTTGCGACGAGAAAAGTACGCGTCGCTATTGTTCGTCGATAACGTTGTAAACTGTGATATCTCGGGTCGCAAAAGTTATAAAAAGGAAACGCTATTGTATGACGCTACTGTAAGGCTATTACAGAGCGTATTTATGCGAAGAATATCGTCGAATAGCGTATAGAGACATTTTAATATCTCACAATATTTTAATCTCGATCTCGATTGTCAACGGATACGTCGACGTACGATAATAACTCGAAATTTCGTTGGGCATCGGACGAGTTTGTTACGATCGACGATACCATCCTTCTCGGAATAAACGAAACGGACGATAAAGTAGACATCGAAATACAACGCTTTTCTTCTTTTATCGACGAAAGCTAGCGTTTCTTAACGGAACGGATACCAAAAGCAAAGCGAAAGAGTCGATTCCAGTCGTCGATAAGCAAGGAACCGTTCGGAGAGAAACACGGAGAGAAACGAGATCATCCCCTCTGCGATACCGACATCGCCGGTGGTTGAAAGTAACGCGCAGCACGCTGGTGCCACCTGGACGAACTGAGAGCGCATGCGCGTACCGTTTCGATCGACGACACCCCTCCTGTCGAGTCGCGGCTACCACCTGAACCCACTGGGGTGGCTGACCGAACACGAATAACTGACATGGATTGGATGGCGGCTTATTTATACGAAGAAGTACCCTGGAAACTCGAATCATACTCTTTAGCGGCGAGGAACGAAAGACGAAGTTTGGTAGCGAAGACGGCTTCGTTTCGTTATTCTTCTTTGGCCGAGAGAGAGAGAGAGAGAAGGAAGAATCAGTGGCGCGAAGAAATCTAGGATTTAGGAATCAAGCTAGAGAGCTAGAGAGCGAGAGAGAAAATTCGTCATCGATTAACTCGCATGATGGAAACGGAAACCGGTTGGTGCGCTCGACCGTGAAAAAGGGATGAAAGAAGATCGGGCCAAAGTCTACGTTATATCGGTACATCAATTACGAGTTAATCGTGTTTATCTACGTCCTTTCTCTTTCTCTCCTTTTTTCTTTCCTGTATATTCAACGGAATGGGAAACACCCGCGACGCGAGATAATTGCGAGTACACATCGAAAAGTTTACGCGGCGTTTGCGCGATTACAAATTTCGATTGTTCTACGTACAGAGGAAGGGCGGTAAATCGAGGGACGCACGATCGGACGAGCGTTTGTCCGAACGATCGATCAGGCATCGGTTCGAAGTCCGTGAGGCATCTTTCGATTTCCCATAGGTTAAAATTCATGTCGCATAATTCATGACGCATCTCGTTCGATTCGTTAAAATTCATGAAACTCCGAAGGTCCGCGTATCTCGAAAAGCACCGTGATGGGTGGAACGATATCTATGGAAGCGAGAGAGAATGGAATATTATCGGAGTTGCTCGATTCCTCCGCGCGAAGGGTGTAACAAGGGTTGAAGGGTGGACGACGGTGGGTTGGCTATTGATCGTTCGGCTGCGTTTACCGCGATGAAACCGGAAAGGGAAAGTGCTCGACGACTGCGTTTGCCCATTCTTCCGCGTCTCTCCTTGACCTTCGAGTAGGGCCACCTCGCGAGGCGTTACCGTTTCATCAACGACTCGCCTTCGATCTGGCTTCCCCTCCCGCTTCTTTCTAACGAACCAACGACGCCTTAGATATACGCACGATTTCGAACGGAAACTGAGAAACGAAGGAAAGGACTTTAATGTGGAAAAAAATATAATACCTACGGCATCCGTCTATAGTGGAATCGCAAAGACTAAAACGAAATGGAGACTCGGGAAAGACGTTCGATCGTAATTCGCTAGCGACTTTCCAACCTTCCAGTCGAATATAAAAGCATACCGGTGCTTCGACGAGAGAAACGAAGCGGGTCGCGATTGCTCTCTTGGCGGTCGTTGTAGTCGGTCGTTGTGCCGTTTGCACGTTTAATCGTGATCGGAAACAATGCGGAAGGGTGCGATGCGTCTCAACGAGGGTTAACTCGCTGTGATTCGATGAGAAAAAACAAGTGAAATTGCGTTAAAAAGGATTAGCCACGACAGGCTTTATTTAACGAAGCGGAGCGTGCTTCGCTACGTTTACCACGAGTATGAGAAAGGGCTGCTCGTCCCTTTGGCCGCTCCCCTCCGGTACCCTCTCACTTCGTCTAACCACGTATAGTAGACGAAACGAAAGTTCAGGTCACGCTAAGCGCAACCCCCGAGTTCTCGCGCCAACGCTCGATGAAAGTCCACTTTCCGTGTAAATGCTTCCTAAAGGCATCGCCGTTCCGATAATACGAAAGGGAACAAGTAGAGGCCTAAATAAAGGCATTTTCGCATCGAAACCAGCAACGGGTCCGTGTCTGACCTAATTTCGATCGTCTCCTCTCGTTCCTCCTTTTCCCTTACTCGAACGCATCCTCGACAGGCAGACTCGCGTGCTTTCGTTTATCTCGAGGCGATCGCTGGAGTAGCACTTTGCTCCTCGCCCATCCCGCATCGTCGTTCCATCACGGACTCGGTGTAACGACTTACAAACCGATCCTCTTTACATCGTCTACGAAAGAAAGCAAAGATCGACCATCCAACGATTCGAACGAACAAAGTTTTTCGTTCTTGCCCTTAGTCCTCGTCCAATGAGGAAAGTTAAAGAATAAAACGTGTGACCGTGGGGAGAGCGACACTAGATATATACTTGGTATCTAGCCAGCGAAGGAGCGAACTTCGTTCGACACGTTCCGCGTACTTAACCCCTTCGAGGGTAATTCGAGCTCGTCGTGGAAGACCACCCTAGCTTTCGATCGTGTTCGCGCCTCTACACTCGTCTTCCGAGAAACTCTTTGCCACGAAGCCCCTTTTCTAACGCGACACGAATAAAGATTAACGCGTTTAAATATTCCGGGGTCACTTTTAGTAGGGATGAAAGTAACTTTGATCGTACGTTCCAATTAATTGGCTCATCGATCGATCTCCCGTAGCAGAAACTTTACAAATTCGAACGAATTTGATGTTGCGAAGCGATCTCTGGATATCGAGCCGATACGTAAAAGGAGAATGAAAGAAAAAAAGCGAGAGAGCGAGAGAGAGAGAGAGAGAGAGAGAGAGGTTCGAAGAAAGACAGGCGATGACCGATCGAGTGGGGTTCAATATCCGTTTGATGTTAATCGTTGAAAAGTGGGTCACTGAATGAAAAAAAAAAAAGAAAGAAAAAGAAAAGCAAAGAAAAGAAAAGAAAAAAAAAGAAAAATTATTCGCACAAAAGGAGCCCAGGCGCATCGTTAAAACGTTATTATACGGGAATTGCTCTCGTTAATTTTCCATTCAGCTTCATACCCAAGTATTATACTCGCAATCAGTCTCGTAAAGCATCGGAACGCTTTATTCGATCCTCGTCGTTTCTTCGAGGATCACTCGATACACCGAATGCCGTTTGACGTTCAACGCGAGTAGTCGAAGAAACGAGAAGCTAACGAAGAAATTTCTACGAGGAATAGAAAAAGCATCGAGGAGGAGGAACGAGAGAAGGAGAAGGTGGAAAAAGGTAATCTTCGTCCCTTCCCTCGACGTTTGCTCCATTTCCATTTCTATTGTCGCATGTAAATAAGCGCATAAATAAAAGTTCTGCGGCAACGAACGAGAACGAGAGAAAACGAGAAAGAGAAAGAGGAAGAAAGAGATTGTTCTACCGCTCGCCTATTATTTTCCGGCTTTAATATCTTCGTCCTCGAATCTCATTTTCTCTCAAAGTCAAATGCGTTTCAATGGATTCGGCAAATAGGCACGCGAGTAAAGAAAAGAAAGAGAGAAAGAGGACCGACGAGAGAGAGAGAGAGAGAGAGAGAGGGAGAAATTGGAGGAAAATAGTAGTCGACTCATCGTCGGTTCGGGTCGCGTCGATAGATAGGGTTTCACGCCTGGGGCGAGAGATCGTGATCTATGATTTTCCACGGGGTCACGAGATTCGAGTGTGGGCTAAAGAGAAGCGGATTACGGTGAGCTCGACACGACGTCCGGAACGTCCACGACGTGCATGATTTATCGTACGATTGATTTCAATCGGTCATCCAATCGCTAAACGAACACTCGACGCATCCAACCTTTCAACCTTTTATTTTCTTCCTACGATTTTTACACGAACGACGTTGAATAATAACATCGTCACAAACCCATGGTCTCTAGGCAAAGGTTTCCAAATTTTTTGATCGTTTCGAAACGAGTTTCTCTTTATCTTCGTTCGAAACGGTACTAACGTAGTCGCGATCAAATATCATTCGTGTAAATTAATTCCCCATCGATCGTAGGTGGGTCCTTTCTCCTACAAAATACACGGGGACGAAAATTTGGAATTAATTCGATGTCGAGATTCGAATAATTTATACGGGTTCGGATTAAATCAACGATCGTTATAGAAACGTAGACGAGTATTCGTTTCTGCCAACAGCTTGCGCGTCACGGATCCATGGATCGATAAATTCTCGTTGCCGATGCCACCGTAAAGTATTCAGATATTTAAGGAAAAAAAAGGCTTTAAGCGTGAGAAAGCAACGATGCAAATTTACACGAGTGCGTTCTCTCCATTATGCTAATCTAACGCGACAAATACAACATTATAATCTAATAAAACCGAATATATGCGGGAGCGTATCGTCGGTAAAGTTCGTCGTTATTCGAAGGCACTCCGTCACTGCACGATTGCAAAAATAAGTTGATCGAGCGAGCAATTCGGCAACGAGAGTCTCATAAACAGAGCTCTTCGCCGCTAACACCGTACCCAAGCAAGACGTAGATTTAATACGATCCCCGTTGACCGCTCCTGTCTAGTCAACGATGCGCTTCAATCAATTTGCTCTCTCTCTCTCCCTCTCGCTCGCTCGTTCGCTCGCTCGTTCGCTCGCTCTCGTGGTAAACCACCGCGGTCCTCGATTCGTATTTCGAACGCGGTTGTCGGATGCATAAACGACGACGATTTAACGACGAGCGCAAAGGAAAAAGAAAGTACATAGACAGAGTTCGTACATATATTCGTCTTACCTTGAGCTGATGTTGCGGTCGTCTGAGAGCGCCCTGATCCCGTCGTCCACCGAGTCGATCCGCTTCCGCCTCCAATCCTTCCATCGAAGACTCGGCTTCGCTCAGCCAGGCCAAGAACTTGTCTAGAGACCGGTCGAAGTTGTGGAGGGAGTTCATCGCCGAGTGCAGCAGTTTTCCTCGATTGATGATGCTAGGAAAAAGAAGCGGATCGTTGAACGTCTACCAACCTGACTCGTCTACCAAATACGGATGATATCGCGGACGCGATCGTCCGACGTGACGAGAAATAAAAGTAACTAGGTCAGACGATGAAGACTTTGCAACGTACGACTCGATTCCTTTTTAGCAGGCATTGCAATCGATTAAAGAAATCAAACGTTAAAATAAAATTAAATAAAAATTCACTTACCTGGTGTTTAGATTGTTGTATCGCTGATTGATCGTTTCCGTCATCTTCTTCACGCGAGTCGTGTCGTCCTGCTGATAGACTGCTATCAACTTTTGAGTAAGCTGATTGAAGAGCTCGATGTGATGCTTGTACTGATGCAATTCCGCGTGGAAGGACTGAAACGAAGGACAAATGCGTAGAGAGGAAGGCGAGGGAAGGACGAACGAGCGACATCGACTCTTCGTCTGGCTCGCACTCGTCCTCTCGTCTTTTACGAGAAAGGGGGAAACTTCTTCCATCTAATTCCAGCCGCGGAGATATCGAGTTAGACGAAAGTCCTTTGCTACTCGAGAGCTCCGATAACTTAAGGAAGTTAAATCTTGCAGGGTAGAAGGCAAGTTTTATAAGCGTGTCCCGTCGAAACCCTCCAACCGAAGTTTCATCCTTTTCGTTCGATACGCTCGATCGACTGGCATATCTGCCGCGATATGCCATCGAACGAATCGACGAACGTCGGATTTTTCTCGATCTCTATACTTATGTAGGCACGCGACTTGTGGAAACGTTCGCGTCATTCGAAATTAAACGAGATATCGTCGCCTATACATTCGATCGAGACGTTCCAAAGTATTTCCACTTAAATACACTGCGCGATGTACGGATAAGAATAAAATAAAGAATAGAATGACACCGCCGATATCCAGGAGGAAGAAGATCCGAAAAAATGGAATCACCAACGCGGCTCCATGCGTCTCAGGAAGAAGAAATTACGAGATTTGGAGAAAGATAGAGAACGATCGTGGAAATAAATTATTTCTCCTCGGATCCTGCCCGTTTGATCTATTGTCTGCAAAAGTCTCTAGGAAATTCGACGCTACCTTTTTACGAACGATCATTCGTTTCTCGTGTTACGTTCTTTCTCGATAAATTGGGAAAACGTGTCCGCTCGTTGTGGCGCGGTTCCTCCCGGCGTAAAATTAAGCGTGCGAGCGTGTGGAAAATAAAAAAGGAAAGAAAAGGAAGAAGACGGTGGTCCGTACACATACCTTTTGTTCTCTAAGTTGCGCCTCGAGAACGTCGGCCGTATGGCCGACGGCCCGCATTCTTTCCAGTCGAGTTTCCATTCGCGCGAGCCAGACCTCCACCTCGTTTCTCTTCGCCTCGTATCGCTGACTATCACCCAGCATGGCATCCAACTGCGTCTTCCTTTGCATCACCTTCGAGTTCGTTTCGTCCCAGTGCTCCCGCAGCTTCGTAACTGCAACGAGGAAAAAAGTTACCCTGAAAGAGCGTCCCTCTTCTTTCTGCTTACACTCTCACAATTTACCCCATAGATTTTCTCTTAAATTTTCCCTCCGAGGGAGACTCTCGCTACGAACTCGTTTCTTCGTTACGTTCGAACGTACTGATTTTTTTCATCAAACTCTGCGAATCTTTCTTCCTCGCGTCGGAATATACATACACGTACATATACGTACACACATATATGGTCCAGTATGAGAAAGAAACGCGAGTCGAAGAAGCGCTCGGATAATTCTCTGCTCGAAAGGAGAAAAAGTTCTTTAATCGTGTTTTACGCGATCAACAGGGAAAGGAGAAAAGAGAGAAAAGCATTGCACGTGCTCGTTGTTTCAAGGAGCACTCTTCTCGAAAGGACGAAACTAAAGCTCGCGTTGAAATTCGCGCCGAGCAGAATCAGACGGGAAACTCTGGAAGCTGTCCAAACTCGTACTGCGGGTGAGCGTGCAGCTGGAAGAGCAGAACGTAAAACACTGCCAACGGTCCAACCTTTTCAGACAAGAAAATCCGCATGCGCGTGCAAATTTCTTTCTCTATCTTTAAGACGGATTCTTAAATGCGGCGATACAGAGCAATGCTTCGAAAGAAAATCATTCGCGAAAATATATACATACATGCTCGATACCAATCGCGTGTCATCGTTATGATTTCCCCGTAGAAAGAGCTTACGATAAGACTTTCTTCCCTAGCAAATAAGAAATGATATCGATACGTAGGGGCTTACGGTGGACCGAGCTTTAATCTCAGGATCGCTATCAAAGGAGTATTCATACGAGAATATATTCCTCCAGAGTAATGCCAAAGAGGACACGTCGATAGGCAATCGGATCGAAATCGATATATGGGAATATATTTGAGCGTTTTACCGCAAGCGTCCGTTTCGTCTGACCGTCCCACGGTCGCCGTTAATATCGATTCGCTCGCACGCTTAATGCGTTCAGGAAAGCTGCGTCTGTTGTGCAAGGGGGCAATAGATCACAAGAGACTGATGAGATATGATTAATGTAACGGCACAATTAATCCCATCCCATACTAGAGAAACAAGCGAGGCGTCTCTAAATTTTGAGGCAGAGAGAAAGAGCCGCTCGTTTCCTCGTAAATCATCGACGATAATATGACTTTGGCGGAAGAAAACGGTCGACTATTAAAAAGTGAAACGGAGCAAACGAGGAAGGCGAGTCAAAGTTTCCAGGAAGAAAAATATGAAACCTCTCGGAGGCGAAGGTTCTTTCAAGAATCCAGATAATCTGCATAGGAATTATCCAAGTATTTTAATCTCGATGTAAATCTCGACTCGAGACGAACTTTGCCTTGCTTTCGTCCCATGCCAGAGAGAGAGAGAGAGAAGTCGAAAAATACGAACCGACGCATTTTCAAAGTCCGACAGTTATCGCGATCGATAACAAAGCGATATAGTAGTTACGCGTGAAATCGTAAAGGGCGCAATTAAATCTCGTCGACGTGCGGGCTCTTAAGACGAAGAGCCGTCTGATCTGAAACAAAGCTCGAGAGTCCTGAGAATCGACGAGTATCAGGATTCGCGTGCGTTCGACGGATGAATCTTAAAGCGAACGTATCGCGTAAACTCGCATAATTTTCTCTCCCTCCTTCCTATTTCCTTTCAGATTCTTTCCCGCATGGTCGTTGATAAACGCACGACTCTCGCGATATATATTTTTCGCTCGGTCTCGGCTGAGGGGTGACGTCGTTAAAACTCCGAACGGGAACTTTGAAAATTTCCAAGAGTCGTTACGTTCTCGCGATGATATAACGGATATTCGAATATTTTTCCCGGTAAGACCGACGATTCTTTACTTTCGAAGGGTACATCATTGGGACTCGTTCCATCGCTTGGACCAACGACGAGATACCGCGTGGAACGGAGTAGGCGCGATGTCTTATGAACGACATAAAAGTGCAATAACGTTACAAATATTTGGTCCAACTTTGCTCGAGGATTAACGAAGCAACGTCGACGCGATCGAAGTTTTTAACAAGTATACCCTGCGAAAGAGCAAACGCGAATAATGCATATCGAAGAAGAAAAGTTTGCGATAAAACGGTCGTACCGATAACAACGGGGAAAATAAATACCGTCGGCGTTACGGTCTACGTTACAGTAACGTAAACATCAACGGCGCTTAAAGTATCCACCTTTGAGTATAAAATCCTCTTTCGCATTCATGCTCGACCTTTTCGATAGAATTAACCTATATTTATACCTTAATCTTAGTAAACGTACCTGTACTCGGCAAACCGACGCGATTACGTCGACTAATCTATCTGTGAAATGAAACTTGCATGACGTAAAAACGATCGATAATCTCTCACGATAAAGCTCTCAGTTGCATGCACTTTCTATGCTCTGTAAACTCGCACGTAACGTCGTTTCGCGCGATAAAAACGACAGCTTATAAAGAGCGAAATATTCTTTGCAACATTTACCGTTCTTTTCGTAGAACTCTCGACGACGTTACTCCTCGCGTTTCCTTCTATAGACACGTTAGACGCCGCGCCGTAAAATATGCGCGAAAATGAAAAATTCTACGCCGAGGGACGAGCGTCAAAGGGAAGACGACGACGTCCCGACGATTGTTAATCCACGAGGACGATTTGTTTTACCGAGAGCCTCCCGCTCGTCCTCAAAGGATTCTCGCTCTCGTAAATTCCATAACGCATAGCTCACTAAATTTCTCCAATCTAGAAAGATTTAACGTTCCCAACGCAACGCCGCCGGCGAGCGAGTTATCCAGGTCGTTTGATATTCGACGGCGGAAGGAACGGCAACAGCCTGAATTACGAATAACGACGAGCGAGGGCATCGAGGGAAAGAGGAACCCCACACGTATCTACGTACACGTATACACCTATAGTCGCGGTCTAACGATAAGAAGAATGCCAGATCGATATTCGGTCCGTTCCTTCGG
Source organism: Vespula vulgaris (assembly GCF_905475345.1). Classification (NCBI taxonomy): domain Eukaryota; kingdom Metazoa; phylum Arthropoda; class Insecta; order Hymenoptera; family Vespidae; genus Vespula; species Vespula vulgaris. Next base: position 7,426,494 of record NC_066596.1, on the reverse strand, counting down.
CTACGTTCGCCGCCACCGCCACCGCCACCGCCACCATCTTCCATGGCGACTTTGTCCTCGTCGTTGTCGTTTTAACCGTCGACGTCGAGCAACGAGACACTGGCGTGCACCACGACGCGACACGGATAAGATCCGTTCGCGTGTCCCTCCGTCTCTAGAATCCACCCCTATTAAATCGAGATGGATCGTCCGCTGGATCGAAATTGGTCGTGCTCGTTTCGACGAAACGAGCAACCAACGAGAGTTATTACAAAAGGATACGCGAGTCGAGGAGCAACGAGGATCAGAGAAGAAACGCCTGCGAAAGGTCGAAAATCGAAATGAAGCGACGACGAGGCCTTACGAGCGTTTTCGTTGGGAATATCACGGTATCGGGCCGAACTCCGGGCGAAAAAGGAAATTTTTTTGTGGGCATGGACGAGGAATGTAAAAAAAGGTGTAAAAAGGAGAAAAAATAATATGCGTGGACACGTACGATTAAACGACTATTCGAATTTGCAAATTCAAAAATCGCGCGTACCAACGTCGCGCCGCGGTACCGCGACGAGAAGCGTACGGCTCGTTTAATTTGCATGTGAAACTGACCGTATGTCACCGCGACCACGAAAGCTCTCGTGTTCGGAGCGCTCGTCGAGAACGAACTTTCTCTCCCTGCGGGCGCCATCGTCGAGGATAGTCCCGAAATACGGCCGTACCATACGGTCTATCCATTCGCGGACGTTAACGTTCGCGTCTTTCGACCACTCTTTTAACCGTACCATTCGTCTCTGATCTCGCGTCGGCGATCAAATCGAGAAGCAACGCACAGCCAAGAGGAACCGCGTTCGACCAGCCCGCGAGTATCGCGATTGCGAAGGAATGGAAGCCGATAGTAAAGCTGGGTCGCATCGACGATGAGAAAAGATTGACGGTGATAAAGAGGAACGCGAATGAATGGAAGCAACGAGCTAACGAGAGTGTGCCGTGATTAGCGAACGAACGAGCGCGATGAGAGACCATGAAAAAGAGGGCATGTTTGTGAAACGTTGAAATAGAGAATCAAAGAGGGAGAACGATTATCTTTCACAGATAACTATGTGGGAAGCTACATAGAAGCTTTGGGACGACGAGTTCGTGCGAGCTTTTTTATGTCAAATTTGCACTACGCCTTTGTGCTCCACGTATTATACGTATATATCGTACGCGTATGTGTAAATGTAATACCGTAACGTAGAGACTACGGAAATACGAAACTACCGAATACTTGAACGTCCGATCGGCCGAGCGGAATAATTCCTAGGTTCCGCTTTATCTCTCGTCGATATACTAAAAAACGTTGAAAAAGAAACGATAACGACGCGGATAACGGAGACGGCAAACTACCTCTCCATTTCGCTTTATTCTTTTCTTCACCTCGAGTAAAGTTAAACTCTCTCCAAACTTCGTTAGCCTCGACTTCCTTCGAAGATTTTCACGAGACCATACAAGTGGATTACCTTCGAATGCGACCGGACAAAAGTTGTCCGAAAGTTAGGCGCTTTGTTGTCCTTTATAGTCGTTGAAAGGCGTGAGTATTCCGATATTACGTCGGCTGAAGGAAAAAGCCGTCGAGTCGATCGAACGAAATCGCTCTTTATGTGCATCCGTTCGGATAACCGTATAGATGATCTGTCTTCTATCTATATATATATATATATATGCGTGCGAGCGCGCGCAGGTATATGATAGAGTGGCACCGATATCGCGTAACTCTTTTACATTCGGCCGATGTATTAATCGCATATATCGTATTAAATTGATATATCAACTGGCGCGATGTTAATTATTGAAGGTTAATCGTCGAAGGTTTCCCAAACGGAGATGAATCGATTTACGTTCCACGTGCGAAGATTTGAAAATAATCGAAACTATTCGAGAATCCTCCGACTTCGACTTTGGTTCGATATCGTTCGAGAAGGACGGAAACGCGAGCGATTTGACGAAAAACCTCGAACGAAAGCGTTTCGTCGAACGAGGCTAGAGAGGACGTTCGACTTTCCGAGATTTTGAAAAATCCCCTCTTCTTCTCGCTGTCGCGCGTACTTCGACAACGACGAGAAGACGTATAATTTAAAATAAACATGAGAAATTGTTTTACGATTTAACTGTAAAAGAAATAATCGAGCAGCAATTATCGAGGTATCAGCGCGAGCCGTTAAGTAATTCAACGTGTCTACGGAAGGACAGAAAGTTTGAAACTTTTAATATAATACATTTAGCGAGTTTATTGCTTCCCTGGAGTGTAATGCTTCGGAAGGGAAGTTCTGCGAATATGCAAAGCACGCGTTCTCTTTTTATATCCCCCCATCATGAACCGTATTCGCAACACGCTGTTGCCCCTAACGACGTTCCCTTGTCCTTAGCTCTCAACGGTATCAACAACGAGCCGGACGTTTCCATCTTCTCCTTCCCCTTCTTCATCTTCTTCTTCTTTTTTTCTTACCACGGATGACCTCCGGAACGGACGATCGATCTCTCTTGTTAGCTACCCGTATTTCTAACAACGTTTACATACATCGTAACTACTTTCGCAGTGATCTCTTTCAAAGATAAATAAAATATGGAATTTCTACGACGAGAGTCCTTTCGTTCGACGTACGTACGTACGTACCTACTTTGAGAGAGGATCGAAATGGGAGGGGCGGGAGGATGAGATAAAAGGAGAAAAAACGGAGCATAGGATACTTTGCCACGATCGAAATGGAATTTCCGATAAACTTGAAACGACTCGAAGTCATCGTTCGCTTCGTAAGATAGCCTGCTTCCATTAGCGCGACTCCTCCACGATTCTCTTTCTCCTCTCCTTTCTCCGCTCGGTCGATTGCTTTTTCCGCCATCGCGTTGGAAGGAAAGAAAGGCAAACGTGGTAAGAAAGGGAAAATAAGGTAAGAAAAGACGACGGCGCTTCCTAAAAGTCGAGACAGGAAAATCGTGAACCGAAAACGAAGAACGTCCGTCGTAGGCAAAAAATCGAAAAAAAAAGAAAAAGAAAAAGAAAAACCGCGAAAGACGTGCGGCGAGTACATGGGTGAAACGTTATATTCCCATGACGAACGCGCTTAAATGCATTCGCCGGTGAAGCTACGCTGCGAATTACGGCGATATAACTTTAATTTTTCGCGCCATCCAGCGTCATATAAATTTTCTCTTGAAATTTTCTCTTGAAATTTTCCCTCGCGTCGCACGAGAAGACACTCGCCAGGAGGATGAGGAAAAATGCTAAGAATTTGAAATCGCTTTAACGGGAAGAACGAAGAAAGGACGACGATCAAATTTTGATCCCTGCTTGTCTCCGTCGGTGCGATAAAAGCGATCTATCATACATATTAATTCCACGTTGAACATAAGGGACGAATTTTTTCGAGCATCTACGTGCCGACGGATCTTACGAGCTACGAATATATACGGCCGGAGAGCTTCGAGCGTTTCCCGAATCATTTCTGTTCTTTCCCGTCTCTTTGAGTTAAAATATCATTTCTTTTCGCGCGAGCGCCTCTCTCCCCTCCCGGCCCTCTCAGCGTTACTTTGAAACGCTTTCTTAAAAAATCAGATTTTAATCCTTCATCCGTCCTTTTCGCTACTCTTCCCCAGACGCGAGGGTTTTCTCGAGACGCGTCTCAAAGATTTCGAGTTACTCTTTTCCGGCCTTGAAATCTCACGTAGGCCGATGGTTTATCTCTCGTCGGGAGATAATCTAGAATTTGCCTTTTAGAACTCGTTCGTGTAACAAGGAGAGGACAGTGTTTCGAGTTGAAAAGGGGAATATAATATCAGAGGGAGGGAGAGAGAGAGAGAGAGAGAGAGAGAGAGAGAGGATGGAAGGATAGTAGGGAGGAAGATAGCGAGCAGCGAACGAGCGAGCAGCAGGAGGAAACTTTGGCAATATTATTTCACGAGAAGATTTCATTAAGCGTACGTACGCGAGCTCGGAATCTCGTTAAGCGAACGCTCGCGTTATCAGTGACGAATTGCAAGGGCACGCCCATTTCTTTCGTGGTACACCACAACCGTTATTAACTCCGAATTCAGGAAACTCTTTTCCACGCGCGAAATCAACGCTCCGAATATAACGGAACTCAAAAACAACGTTTTGCGTTTTTTACGCAACCCCGTATTTTCTCTTTTCCCCCGTCTAACGACGAGTCTTAAAGAGCGCGTGCCCATTCGTCAACCTTTTCCAATTAATTCCATTAATTACGTTCGACGTTACGCGCAAAGTTATTTTTGCCGATGAAAAATGAAAAGAGTATGGGGACGACGAAGGATAGTTTGCGTTCGCTAATATTTTTCGTGATTTTCGTTTCCTCGTATTAAAGGTTTCGTTATCGAGTAATCAAACGATGTTCGATATACGTACCCGCGCGTACCATCGATCAAGTCGTCGAGTATCGTATTTCGTATTATATAATTCGATCGAACGATTCGACAAAGACGATTGCAAATTGTTCGGCCAAACGAGAGAATAAGTAAGAGAGACAGAAAGGACGGATTATCCTTGACCGTGCGGAATTAGTCTTTACGGCCCTAATAGCATTCATTCTCGCAAGGAGCCGAGTAATCCTCTCGGATAACGTTTCTCATTTTTTCCATGACATGATTCATCGAACTCGCTCGTCGTTCTGGCGCGCACTACTCTCCTAAATTACCTCTGCAATCCGTGCAAATTGTTTGCAAATTGCGCTCCGTCACGGTACACGATACGAAGAGGAGAAAAAAAGACAGGGAGGGGGGGAGAGAGAGAGAGCGCGCCTAACTTATTTCCGTTTTCCTTCTAGGACGGGGAAATAATTGATACCGGTAAAACACGATTCGGCACGAAACCCTCAAACGGTCGAATGCGATTATCGACAACGAGTGAAATTATCGAGAGGAAACTTGTTAACTTTCTTGAAGATAGGAAACCTTGTAGTTTTTGTCTCTCCGACCAGGACGCACCATTCCAATGTCTTACGGCTAATCACGAGAAGTCGATACTTTCCTCGCTTGTACTCCTTTATTCCTACCTTTTCTAATTTATCGATGCAAAAATTTTATTAACAAGCGTATCAACAAGAACGCCGCAAAAAGAAAATTCCGTGCAGCGGAAAAAATTGACTCCTTGGTTTATAGTTTCAACTTTAAATTAACGTTCACAACTCGTTTTGCCACGTTTAACTTTTTCCGAAGGAAATCGGATAAAAACGCTTATAAAGTTTTAAACGTCGGGAGCATTAGAGAGACAAGAAAAAATTGGTCACGCCTTTTACGTTACGTTTTACTTTCTTTCCTACTTTCCCGAGAAAATTTGCAACGACGCAAATACGCGCGTGTAAATACAATATATATGTTTGTAAAGGTACGTTTCGCATTTTCAACTTTGCAACTTTTCGCATTCTTTGACAAACTTTTCAAGATCTTATCGGTTTTGGCATTTCTCGATGTTGCAAAATAATCGCACTTTGTAGCGAAAACTTTATCGAATCATTGGACCGTTAGAATCGGTATGCGGTGTCTCGAACAGCCAAGTTTTTGATCTCTACTGAATAAAATAAAAGGAAGCGACCGCTGTTTCAAGTTGGTCCCGACGTCCGACGTAAAAAAAAAAAATTACCATTCCTAAAAGTTCGAATCCTACGAGACGAAGAAGAAAACGCGATCCCAAAGATCGATCGCATCCGTCTTCTCTTTCGCCCGTGGCTAAAAACGAGTTACTCGTTGGAATGAATTTCGTTAAATTAAATAAGTCGACCTGTCGCTCGTCGAGTCTAACAATTTTCACTCGATTTTAATACGATTTAATCGTGGAAACGTCCTGTTTACCTACCTATATTTGTACACTCTTCCATCTTACACTCGAAATGCGAAATCATTCTTAAAGTTCCACTTGTACGCTTCTTAAAAACAAATTCAAAGACAATTCGTTGAAGGTTTTTTTTTTACCTAAAAATCTTTTACATCCTCGAAACTCTGCGAGTTTCGAATTCGCAGGATAGAGGAGGCTTCTCCGTCCTCGGCAAACACAAAAATTCCAATGCCTCCTACTTGGAACGATCTTTGACCGAGAATTGCTACTTTCGGAAACATCGCACGTCTTTTCCCACTTTTTCAGCCTCCTCGAGAAACGGAGATCCTTCTTTGGTACCTCATAAAGTCAGCTCTTTTTTTACTTTCCTCTCTTTTTTTCTCTTTTTACTAAAAAAAAAACAGTTTTACTATATATTCTGGATTAGAAAGAAATCGATCGGTCCAGCTAGGAAAATTCATGTCGGTCGGGAAAACTTTGATCGATACTGGTACAAAGAGAGAAAGAGAGAAAGAGAGAGAAATATGTTGGAGAACGGATAAACAGGGTACGGTAAGTAAAGACTTGGTATTAAAGAACACACGGACGCGATAAACGTATTTAAAGCTTTCGACTAAACGCATGCGTGCGACAAGTTCCTTTGATAGTAACTTTCAGCCGCATATAAGTAATACATAGCCCGAGCATGTTGCAAAGCCGCAGACTGTCAGATCAAAGGGCAACGCGAGGTACCGTGAGGTTTTGAAAGGACCTCACGAAAGAGAGATAAATACGGCAAGAGAGAGAGAGGATCGTCCGTTTCAAATGATTTTGCGATGCGGCTCGATCGAGAACTTGTTCGTTAAATGTGTAATCGCGAAGTAAAAAAGAAGAGAAAGAAAAGAGAGAAAGAGAGAAAGGGATACGCTGTTCAAGGCGAGATAATTAGCTAAAATAAGAGGATAAAGTAAGGAAAAACGAGGGAAAAGAGGAAACGTACCCTGATGAGGGCTGTAGTCGGATCGGCGTCGTGCACGAGCACCGGGTGATCCGGAGGGATGATGGTGACCTTCCTGGATCGAAGAAGGTCCAATAATGACGTCGGTAGAGCCGCGTCTCGACGATATACCACCGATCGGTGGCGACGAACCCGAGTGTTCCGAGTCTCTACGATGTCTCGTCACATGCGGCGAATCCTGCGGCGTTCCATGACCAGAACTCATCGGTGTTCTCATCGGAGAACCGTGCGAGGAATAAGGCGAGCCCGAGGACGACGAGGTCGGCCCCTGTTGTACGACTTTATCGCTACCTTCAAGCGAACATCCGCTGGATGATGATCATGAACCGTTCGTCGTTCGGAGACGCGACGAAAGACCGCTGGACTATGATCGTCGTCGAACTCGAAAGATCGAATTCCAAGGATTCCAATGGTATACGTAAATACGGGATGGAAGGAGGAGGGTTAATCGATATCCACGCGGAAGATCGATAAACGTCATTCCGAAAGACTTCCACGTACTCGACTCGCGACAGCCGATAGACCACGAACGGGAGACGTGGCTCGAAATCTCTTTTCTTGGCAAACGGCCTTTTTTGCGCCCTGCGCCAGATGCAATAAAGTTTGGTAGCCGCGTCTAAGAGACGACGCGAGAGCTAAGAGAAAATTCAATCGCCCTACGCGATGGAATTCTCTTAGCACGCTTCCGTCTCGTTAAACGGTCGAATGCTCGATTAATTTCTCAAACGAGTTACGGCGTCAAAGCTACTTCGAGCAGACGTTCGTAGGAATTTCATGTCGAGCGTGCCGTAATCGCTCTCCTCTCTACCCCCACCCTTTACACACACACGCGCGCGCGCGCGCGCGGGCGCGCGTATCGAATTATCGCGGTAAACAATTCAAATTCGAGCGGCATTTTGTAACGCTCGCAACGTTAATCGCTTTGAAAAATGATTTCTCTCGCAGTAAAGTTAATATCGAGTAATTCGAACGGAGAACGATCGCGACTGGAGCCTCGCGATCGAGTTTCGTCGGTGAAACGTCGATTATTCGAATCGATTATCGGGATACAAGTTGGTCCCCGAAGAATCGAACGAAATCGCCCGTACGATTTGCTTTCGAGGAAACTTTTCGACAAAGAGAAACGCTCGACGACGCGAGGAATATTTTATTTGGTTAGTTTCTTTCTAACGAGCGATTCGAACGTTCGGTATTTATCGATCTATCGATCGAAGATGTAAAGTTACAAGTCCATTTGTAACATTCCCTTTCGGCCAATAAATTTCTCGGGGACAATTTTCGAGAGAAAGGAGTATCGACAAAGGACCAAAGAGAATCGATAAGAGAGGATAAAAGAGGCAGAGTCCAGTGGTCTTTCGCGTATCCCGGAATGAACCGATCAGAGCCGGCGTTCCGATACCTTGGTGCGCGGTCTCTCCCGGACGATGAGAAATTCCGGATACGAGCGCCGTTGGATGCGTGGGAGGTGGATGAACGATACCGGCTGGTCCGAGTGGATTGACAAACCCATGAATTGGATTGCCATGCATCGGGCTGCCGTGGATCGAGCGCGATGGTACCATTCCGGGCAAAGGTATCCCTCTCGTTTGAATCTCATGAGCGGAGATGGGAAGATTGTTAGCAGGAGGATGACCTGGAACGGGACTAGCTCCGTGTACGGAGCCTCTTCGATGTTGCGACATAATTGGAATTCGATGGCTACGAGATGCTCTCTACGGCTGAGGGAGGAAACGAGGCTAACGGAGAGATGCCGGGATGGATCTTAATACTCCCACGAGATCGACCACATCGATGAGAGCTAGAGAGAGAGAGAGAGAGGGGAAGGGAGTAGGAGATAGAGGGAGAGGGAGAGAGAGAGAGAGATAATACTATCTCGACGGACTCCTATCGGGAGCTTTTCAATTAAGGCCCGATCGAGGTCACCAATGATTCCCGTCAAATATACCCTCTTAAGCTTCCTTATTTTATTCTCTATCTTCTTCCTTTCGTATATTTGTCTTGCATTTGAATTCGCCGTTAATAAAATTCCTCTCTTTAATTTTTCTCGAGTTCGCGCAGTTCGTTAACGACGAAAGCAATAACGGAGGAAAATGTGTTCGAAAGTGGCAAGCACCGTCTCGTTGGCTCCGATCCAATCGTTGCTGGAATAATCAGCCTCGTTGGATCCGAAGGACGGTCCTTCGGGAGATTGACCGCGGCCGTTAGGAAACGTTCGCGCGTATCCTTTGCTATCGAATGCCAACTCGGACGAATTTATATCGTTATTCTTACTGCTAATAACAAACGTTCGATCGTACTCGACACTCGAGATCGATATTCTTCGTGAAAAGAGAAATCTCGATGAACGGTGGCTCGTCACGATCCTCGAGAGAAATACGATAAATACGTGAAAAAGTGGAAAAACGTGTTCTTTTGGAATCTCCTTTAACGATACTTCTTCCCCTTCTTCCTCCTCCTCCTCCTCTTCCTCTTCCTCTTCCTCTTCTCAAAACAATCGACTTTCGTGACTCGTTCGAACGCGATACGAAGCGCACGTTTCTCTCATCGATTATCGGGGGACCGATCGCGAGAGGATCGCGAGTGTCTTTCCCCTCGAATTTCCTTTTCGATTCCGATCTTTAGCTCGTAGAAAGGAGAATGCTCTGTTAGCACCACGGACTAGTGTAGATTTCCGCTCGCTGCGACGACCTTGGCAGTTGGTACTTGTTGATTTAAGACACTTGTTGGTTTTAGTCGCTCGTCATCGATAAGGCTTCTTACGAGTAGCGATATGCGCGTCGATAAAAAATGATATCTCTCTCTTCTTTGGTCGATCCCATCTCGTTTGATATGTCTAGAGCGTTGCTCGATGCGAGGACGAGTTATCGCGTACAGACTCTGGCCCTTGAAACGTGAAACTCGAGCAGAGTTTTATGCGACAGAAGCAGAAATTTTCCTCCAACTATTCTCTGCCAACGATAGAAAACTTCGACGCTCCGTCTTTCTTTCGCCCGAGAAACTTCCTGCAGGAGAAAACAAGGAACGTCGATAACCCGTAACACGAGAGCCCTCGGCCGAGGTAGCTGTCAGGTAAGATCAGAATCGAGCCGTATCTCTCTTAGAGAAAGGAAACGCGTCGCGTCGCGTCGCGTCGCGTCGCGCTCCACGCGTCGGGTTTGCGCGAAAAACGATCGGCCGAATTTTACATATATTTCGCACGATCTCGCACGATGTCACTGCGAAAGAAGTAGAAAAAAGAAGGTAACAAGGAGAAAGATGGAAGAAAATAAAAAGTAAGACGAACGAAGCCGGCGGTCGGTCGGTGACGGCGCGCTCCGAGCACGTTTTCGGCGGCGATAGCTGGAGCGTCGCGACGCCGGCAGCGTCGGGGTGAGTAGTCCGTGTGCGACAGGGAGCGGCCGCGCGAACACTGGAAGCGATCCATGCCACCACCACCGCCACCGCCACCGCCACCGCCACCGCCACCACCTCCACCACCACCACCAGCGGCAAGAGCAATACTACGAAACGAGAGTCAACGTCAACCACGTCGGACTCTTCTCGGCAGCGCCCTATACCATCCCCTCTCTGGGTCTCCCTTTCTCTTCGCGCCGGCACGTCGATGTGCGTCGACGGCGGCGGTGGCGGCGGCGGCGGCGGCGGCGGCGGCGGCGGCGCAACCCCCTCGACTATCTCCCCAACTATCCTCTTGCAACTAGCGAAGGAACGGCAGGTAGACGACGCTGCTACTACGCGCTCTTCGAGTTCCTCTCTCGCTCTCGCCTCCTTCCTCTTTCCTCTATCTTTTTCTCTTTACGTCTGTTTCTTTCACCTTTCTTCCCGCCTTGCCGATTTCCGACTCCCTTCGTACACCCCTTCGACCACGAGACTACGACACGCTACTACGCGTCGTAACGTAGGCGCACCGCACGCGTTTACACTCGCGCGCATGCACACAACTTTGTTAGTCGGCTACACAGGCGCGTTAGGCGTGCGTAATTACTCGTCGGCGTCGTTGCAGCCACGACGATACCAACGACCCTCGTATGTTAATGAACGCCCGGCTACATTAGTTTCTCGCTCTGCTACAGGTCGATTTACAAAGTATCTCTCTTCGTTTCCTTCTCTTCTACGATCGATCTCGGTCGCACTCGAACGACCGAAATCAAAACGAACGAGATCGACGTGGAACCTCTTGCACTTTCGAGAGTACGTCGAGAACGAGAAAGGTTAAGAGTTTTGAAAATCGTGTCGAAAACTGTCGATACCGACACGTCGTCGTATTATACAAAATTTAGACAATTTTTCTCGATAATTTACCGTAATTCGATCCTACCTACCTCTCTCTCTCTTTCTCTCTCTCTCTCATCGCAGACTCGGATCGATATAGTAGACGTTTCGATAATACCTGCCTGTGAAACGAGAAAAAAGGGAGAGACAGAGAGAGAGAGAGAGAAGTGGAGTGCGAAAGAGAAGCTTCTAAGACGTACGAAATCCCTCAGGTCGTTTATTAGCCGAGGTGGAACCACGTGGAATGACTGCGAACTTGAACCGTGAGGACGCGGATAAGAGAAAATGTGGATTCCCTTGGAACGCTTGCGCGTGTATGTAACCGTGTGAATTGAGGTAAGAGAAGAAAAGGAAAAGGCGCAAGCGCGCGACGATAAGGAGCAGGAGGGACCGATAAACGAACAAGTGCTTGGTCCGCGGCAAAGAGA